>NC_084468.1:4205000-4427500 GCF_027409185.1 Cynocephalus volans | reverse complement strand
CCCATCTGACGTTCAGGGGTCCTTGAGGGATGACAGGCTGACCCCGTGGGGTGTGCTCGTCCTTGTGAGGTGAGGGGGAAATCTCAGAGCGGGCTTGGTACATGCCAGGCCCTCCCTCCCAGGTCAGCATGGCCGTCTTTGTCATTGTCGTCGTCATCAGAAGGCAGCCGGTGAAGCGGCCCTGCCTGGGACAGCCCTGCAGCTGCTGGCACCCAGGGAGGATCCTGTTTTCCAAGTACAAAATCAGGGCCACTCTCTGACTTGCTTGAGAAGAGTATAGGGATAGTGTACGGGGGGACCTGACCCCGGAGGCGTCCTGGACCATCCAGGGTGTGTGGCCGCCCTCCCAGAGGGATCCAGGACTATCCAGGACTGATCAGCTCTCCCATCTCTGCCTCTCTCCAGACCAGTTCCAGCTCGTGCCTCTGCAGTTTTCCAAAGACCTGGATGCTTACAACCCCAGCACCCCTGAGTGGAGGGAGGACGTCGGCCTGGTGGTCACCCGGCTCCTCTCCAAGGTGCCTCCGCCCGCCCCGTGCCACCCAGTGCCTAACGCCTCCCCAGCAACACGGGGCCTCTGGTTTCCAGAGACACGCAAGGGCCCCGGGGCCTCCTGGGCAGGATGGGGCAGGTGGTGCTGCCCCTGCAGTCACGATGCTCTGGCCTTCGGGCCACTGCTGGGAGGGACAGGACTGCATCCCCCGTGCACATCTAGTGAGCACCAGCTGTTTGCATTGGACCCAGGTGCTGCCTTCCAATGGTCCAGAGTCTCTTTAAAACGATTTTCATTAATTCACTGAATTTGTCTTCTGGGCTGGACACTGGAGACAGAAGAATCCCATGTGATCGCTACCCTCAGGAAGCTCACAGAAGGCAGACAGGGCATCGAGGTGGGCATTAGGACACCCAAGGCCGTTGGCCCCCCAGTGAGAGAAAGACCAGCCCCTAGCACCATCCAAGGCTGTTGCAGGTCGAGGTTCACTCTGAACATGCTTTTCCTCATCCTGTGAATAATGCTGGTAAAATTGTCCTGGCTGCTGAAGGATGAATAGGCGTTTGCCAGACGGAGGTACATGGAGTGCAGCTTCAGGAGGCAGAGGGAGCCACATGAGCAGAGCCTTGTGGGTTGAGGGGGTCGTAGGTGGGCATGTGGCCATGGCTGGGCCTGGGATGCTGGGGAGTGGGAACAGGGAGGCAGCAGGGCCAGCAGCAGGCCTGGAATGCCGGGGGAGGGAGCTTTGTCCTACCCCAGCCTCTGGGAGGACAGTCGCCCCCAGAGAGGCACCTGCTCACTCTTGCCACAGTGTGAAGTGTGGACTGGAGGGGGCAGGGCAAGGCTGGTAGGGGAGTGGGGGAGGCCTCAACCCAGGCAGTGGCTGAGGGGCCAGGAGAGGAGGGTACAGGAGATGGCCCTGGGACTCGAGCCATCGCCATGGCATGCCGAGCTCTGGAAAGGTCTACAGAACAGAAGGCCAGGATTCTGACAGGCCAAGAGGGGAGACAGGGTGTTCTTGGTGTCCTGGCAGGAGACAAGGAAGACGGCGAATCAAAGTGGCTTGTCTGTCCCTGCAGGAGGCCAGCGTCCCTGAGGAGCTGCTGGTGACTGTGGTGAAGCCGGGGCTGCCCACCCTGGCTGACCTGTATGTGCTCCTGCCCCCTTCCAGGCCCACGAGGAAGAGGAGCCTCACAAGTGACAAGGTATGTCCTGCGGCCACTGGATCCCTAGGTGTCCCACACAGCTGAGGACTTGGTGTCCTTCACATAAGCAGTGACGTCTCAGGGGCTCGTCACGTAAAGGCTTATTTCTCCCCACATCGCGGTCAGACTCAGGGCAGCTGGCCCTCTTCCTCTTTGTGGCTGCGCCTTCTGGAAGTCACGCAGCCTCCAAGGTCACTGCAGCAGGGGTTGTAGGGAGTGGAGAGCACGGGGCTGCATCCCCTCACCAGGGGGACATGCTCATTTCCTCTCATGTCAATGGCTAGAGCTGGTCACGTGGTCCCAACCTGACTACAAGGGGTGCTCAGAAAGGCGGTGAGCACTGTCTAGGAGGACACGGGGGCACGGGTTTCAGGACAGAGGGGAACTCAACCCCCATGCAATGAGCAAACGCCTTTATTGCAAATAACGGCCCTCACGGAGGGGACAGAGACCTGCCACATGAGGGAAGGGGACACAAAGGTGACCTGGCATCCCTTCACACCCACTAGGGTGGCTGCAGTAAAAAGCAGACGACACCAAGTGCTGGTGAGGAACTGGGAAAATCAGAACCTCACACTGCTGGGGACGGGGTGCAGCTGTGCAGAACAGTCTGGCAGCTCCCCAGGCAGTACACGGAGAGGCCACATGACGCATCAATCCCACTCCTGGGCATCTCCCCATGAGAGATGAAAATGTGCATCCAAAGAGTCATACACAAATGCTCATGCAGCACTATTCACAATAGCCAAAAAGTGGAAACAATCCAAGTGTCCGTCAGCTGATGAACGGATAAAGAAAACAGCACCTATCCTTACGGTGGGATATTATTCAGCCAGTAAAAGGAGCAAAGCTCTAATACAAGCTGCTGCACAAAGGACCCTGAAAAAGTGGTGCCAAGTGAAAGCAGCCATCACAAAAGGCCACAGACTGTGTGACTCCATCCATATGAAATGTCCAGAACAGGCAAATCCACAGACAGGTGCAGATTCGTGGTTGCCAGGGGCTGGGGGAGGAAGGATGTGAGCACCTGCTAAAGGGCACGGGATTTCTTTTGGAGGCGATGGAAATTCTCAGGAATCAGACAGTGGTGACAGTTGTACAATGCTGGGAATATACTAAAAACTACTGAATTGTGCACTTTGAAAGAGTATATGTATTATCAATTTTTAAAAAATGAACCAGGGGCTCAATGAGGGCCACCATGAAGGACCAGAGACATACAAAAATCAGCAGCATTCCTATACACTAACAGTGAACTATCTGCAAACGAAATCAACCAAACAATCCCATTTACAATAGTATCAAAAAATAAAATAAAATACTTAGGAATAAATTTAACCAAGGAGGTGAAAGATCTCTACACTGAAAACTATAAAACACTGATGAAAGAATTTGAAGACACAAATAAATAGAGAGATATCCTGCATTCATGGATTAGAAGAATTAATATTGTTAAATGTTTAAACTACCTAAAGTGATCTACAGATTCAATGCAATTCCTGTTAGAAGTCCATTGACATTTCTTACAGAAACAAACAAACAAATCCTAAAATTTGAACAACAGAAGACCTGGAATCGCCAAAGCAACTCTGAGCAAAAAGAACAAAGCTGGAGGCATCACACTTTCTGATTCAAAATATGCTACAAAGCTATAGTGACTGAAACAGCATGGTACTGGCACAAAAACAACGAGTAGACCAATGGAACAGAACAGAGAGCCCGGAAATAAATCCATGCATTTATAGTTAATTGGTTTCCAGCAAAGCTGCCAAGAGCACACACTGGGGTAAGGACAGTCTCTCCAATGAACATTGCTGGGAAAACTGGAGATTCACATGCAGAAGAGCAAAACTGGACTCTTATCTCACACCAGACACAAAAATCGTCTCACACTGGATTAAAGACTTAAATGTAAGACCTGAAACTGTAAAACTACTAGAAGAAAACATTTTAAAAACCCTGCACAACATTGGTTTAGGCAATGATGTTTCGGATATGACCCCAAAAGCACAGGCAACAAAAGCAAACATAGACAAATGGGATTAGATCAAACTAAAAAGCTTCTGCGCAGCAAGGGAACAATCAACAGAGTGAAGAGACAGCCTATGGAATGGGAGAAATACTTGCAAACTATACATTTGATAGGGGGTTAATAGCCAAAATATATACAGAACTACTCAATAGTAAAACAAAGCAATCTGATTTAAAAATGGGCAAATGAGGTTAGTAGACATTTCTCGAAAGAAGACCACAAATGGCCAACAGGTGTAAGAAGAATGCTCAACACCACTAATCGTCAGGGACATGCAAATTAAAAACGCAGTGCGATGTCCCCTCACATCTGTCAGAATGGCAGCCAGTCCTGAGCCAGGCCGCCCCTGCACAGTGACAGATGCTCTGAGCCAGGGGAAGGGACAAGGGGAGCCGGGAGGGAGCCCTGCTGTGTGCCGGTGCGTCATGTTTGTCATGTCACATGGCCCCTGGGTGAGGGTGTACATGGTCCCCAAGGCTGGCCTCAATCTAGCCACTGCATCCCCATCCTGCACCCTGCAATCCAGCGGCATCTCCTGGGCTATACCTCCCCCAAGTGGGGTCACTCCCCTGCCTCTGAGTCACCTGTCCTGCCCTACCTTGTCCTCTTCTTGGTCTTCCACCTCCAGGAAGCCTTCCCTGACCACCAGCAGGGTTGGGGCCTCCTGCAGCATCCCGAGTGTCCCCAACTTTACACACACCGTGGCCTGTGTCTCTTTTACATCTGCTCCCGACTGAAGCAAGAGCTCTTCTAGGGCAGGGCCACGTCTGAGTCATCTTGTGTCCCATCGATGGTTCCTGGTGAAAGCTGGCTGGGGTCATTATTCCCGTTTTACATATGAGGACACTGAGCGCCACAGCTGCAGAGGGTCAGACCCCGTCTGGTGGGTCCCAGAGGACCCCTCCTCACCCTTCCCCTGTGCTTGCAGAGACTCATGGCCATCCAGCAGGTGCTGAATTCACAGAAGATCAGCTTCCTCTTGCGAGGCGGGGTCCGGGTCCTGGTGGCCCTGAGGGACGCAGATGCAGGTGAGAGGCCAGGAGCTCCTCGTGGCCTGGTTTGGGTCCCCGCGGGATGGGATGGGCGTGCACCCAGGCCCCTCAGACGACGTGTGCCACTGCAGGACCTTTGGGTAGGTGGCCCTTCCTCAGCCACCCACACGCCCCTCCTGCCTGGGCATTTGCCTGCATTAAAACCGGTCTGTCCCCAACCAGGTCGGACCCAAGGGCCTGATGCGCTTCTCCATGGATGGTACATGCAGCTGTTAATTTACATCACCACTTAGGGTCTCCGAGGATCTCTTTCCCCTGCCCCCACCATGGGACACATGTGTGTCCTTTTCTCTTGGGGGCAAGAATCTTTGCAGAAGCTGAAGAGCTTTTTTCTTCCCTGGGATGACACCGTGCCCATTAGGAAATCTGGCAGGGTCATCCCACACCAGCATAAAAATCAGTAGGTAGCTCTGTCCACTGTCCAGAAGGAAGGACCCGGCACACAGCCCGAATTACACAGCAGGACTCCGGCCCCGAGGGGTGGGGCACAGGCAGAGTTCCTCCGAGACTGTGGAGCCTGCATTCCTTGGTCCTTTATGACCCACTGTCCCCTTAGCCACACCAGGAGAACACGGCCAGACAATGTGAAGCGTCCTCCCATCCAAAGAGGCTGGGGTTGGGGACAAGGCTGGTCCCCAGCCACCCACTGACGGCTGATCTGCTTGCAGGTTCTCAGAGGCTGGGAGCAGCAGGCGGCTACTGGGCGGTGGCAGTCCTCTTTGTCATTGGCCTCTTTGCGGTGGGAGTGTTCATCCTCTACAAGTTCAAAAGGCAAGGCCACCCTCGCTTCCCTCGGCCAATAGGGCTCTGACATCAGGCCGCAGGCAGATGTAGAAAGGCCTACTGGAGGCGGTGGCTTTCCAGCAGGGTCATGGAAAGAGGTGGTGTGAGTCTGCGCCTGTGACAGACTGCGGGGCTGGGGGTGGGGGAAGGGCTTGCCTATCCCTAAACCCCAGGTTCTGCATCACCTGCGGGTCCTGGGCCATCCCAGCCACCATGTCACTGAGCTCCACCCACCTTCAGAGGGAGTAGATTGTCCACTGTATGGGTGAGGAAACCCAGGCTCAGAGAGGTTAAGAAACATGCCCAAGGTCACACAGCTGGCAAGCAGTGGAGCTGGGATGTGGCCCCGGCCACCGCCGTCTCGTGCTCCCTTGCCACAAGCTCGAGCACTGCTGTCGCGTACCGGGCGCTCCACAGGGAGAGGGCGTCAGGGCCGCACGGGAGCTGCGCAGGAGCACCTGGGTGGGCAGGGACTGAGCTGAGCCTGGGACAGGTGCAAGGAACCTGCACATCTGTCGCGAGGGGCTTTGGGGCCTCTCTTCCCTCTGAGCCTGGTCCTCATCTGTAAAACGGGCTTAATAACCCCCCTGTGCTGGGATCCATGGCGGCCACCCCAGAGGGCGGATTCAGGACCCAGGAATGTGCAACGTGACCAAGAAGTGTCACCAGACCTTCTCCTGCCCTGACGCTCTTGTTTCTCCCTTTCTTGCTGGCTCAGCTCCCGGGCCTCGGTCTCCCCAGTCGGGGTCCCCCTTGAGGACTGTCGAAGGACACAGCTCACCCTTCCCCATGTGCTGGGTTGGAGCCAAGGGCCCACCTCCCTGAGCCCCGGCCTTCCCCTGGGCCCTGGGCCCCTCCTCTGGGACCCTCTCCTGCGGTTTTGGATGCACCTGTGGGGGGTGACCTCCCTCCGTGTCGGACACTGGTGCCGAGGACACAGCGCTGACTCTGCTCTGGCTGGGAGCAAGTCACCATCTGCCTCCTTACTCAGTTCCAATGGAAGGGGCGGCCTGGGGTGCTCCGAGAGACGCCACACGGACCCGAGCTGGTCTGGAGGATCCAGGAGGCTTCCCTGGAGAGGCGATTTCTAGTGGGGATCCTGAGGATGAGTGGGAGTTTGCTGGGCAAAGAGGCAGAGCAGGGTCCAGGCTGTGGCCTTTCCTAATTTGCAAACTCGTGGAGGCACTGGCCCACCTGGACAGGTCCACCTGGCACCTCACATTCAAATCGAACTCAGCACCCCCCTCCCAAAAGCCCCTCTTGAGCACAGGACACGGTTCTCCACCAGCCCCCAGGCCAGAAGTGCCACCTCCTCCCATCTGCTCCCTCCCCTCAGCCCGGATGGCCATCACGTGACTCCCATGGCCAGCTGGCAGTGGGGTTCGTCACAGCTAGGAGATGGCAGGGTGGCCTTTGGGCCCAGCTTTCTGGTACTACAGCCCTCGCTCCCCTGAAAACAGAAGCAATGTAAAGTTGGAGTGGACAAACCCCAAGGGCCATCATCAGAGCGCTGGCTAGGGCAGAAGATGTCCCCCTCGCGGGCTGACGCCCCCTGCACAGCGGTGTCTCCAGACTGATGATGGATGCCCGGGATTCTTTCCAGAGACAGGTTTACAGTCCCCCTCTCCACAGGCGTCTCTGGGTTGTCTTTTGATGGGCCAGGCTGTGATTCTTATTATCTGCTGAGGAGCTGTTGAAATTTTTACTTCTGATTCAGGGCAAGCGCCCCCGTGATTTCCATTTGGAGACTCTGTTCTCGCTTCAAGGCCCTGCTGACCTCCCTGTGCCCTGACACGCAAGGGTGCCAGTCCCAGGCCCCACCTGTCACCTGTCCACATGGCGTGGCCAACCGAGGTGTGACATGTGCCCAGCACACACAAGCCCACCTCCCAGGGAAGGGCCTTCACGGCTCCCCACCCCGTCCCTTGTCCTCCCCTATCCCACATGGCCTGCCCTGCCTTTGCTCTGTTCAGAGTGCTGCAGTATTCAAATTCCCTCAAAGAAGAGCCACAGAGCTGCCTGCCAGAGCCTCAGCCTCCTTACCTGTAAAATGGGCATGAGACTCTCCTCGGGATGGAACATATCGCCTTGTCCCTGTCTCTGCCACGTCAGTGTGCACGGGAGCTCGAGGTCACGAGTATCTGCAGAGGTTAAAAAAGTCGTCTGCAAGGAGAGGCAGCCAGCTGCTTGCTCTGCAGATGACCTCCAACGATGATGGCATAAAAAGCACACAACCTGCTGCACCGGCACATCGTAAAGAAGGCTTGTGGGGCCGTCGGGGTGTCTGGCAGCCGCTCACACGCTGGCAGGCCGTGTACGCCTGGACGCCGGGGTGCCTGCTGCCTTGCGACCCTCCCCACTGCTTTGGGAACAGTGAGACCCCTCTGGGGCACTTTCCTACAGGCCAACTCAGCAAGACCCCAACCACCTCTGCCCCTCCTGGGTCTCTGCCCCTCGAGCACCCTTTCACTGGAGTGCAAGGACCCCATGCAAACTGTGGGGCAGCCCGGCGCGGTGGCAGGGGAAGGCTCTCGCAGGCTGTGGGCTCCGAGTGTCCTGCGCGGCTGGGCTGACGAGGGAGCGGCGGGCGAGGCCCAGCTCTGGGCCGGGGCTGCACTTGAGCATCCCTGGGCACAGACTTGGGCTGGGTCCAGGCACAGCCGAATGCAGGGCCAGGCAGAGAGAGGCGGCGGGCCGTCCTGGTGGAGAAGGTCGTGAACAGGGCGGCCGTGGTAGGGGCTGAACTCTGGCCTCTGTGGGCTTCACTTCTGCCGCATCCTCAGACCACCGAGGGCCAGATCACGGTGTCCACAACCTGCCCCGGATTTCTTGCACGTGGTGTAAAGAGTTAGAAAGGAACCTGCCCCACCTCACCCAGGGGTCAGGGGGCAGAGGGGGAGGAAGGGACCTTGGAGGTGCCCCAAAGGCAGGTGAGGGTGGAAGTGGCCGGCCCAGTGCCAGGCACTGCAGGGCTTCCCTTGAACCCACTCGTGCCCCTGAGGGAGGGAGGCGTTGCCGTGGAAACCGAGGGACCACTGCTCCTGGTCCACCGGGAGGAGAGCAGAGAGAAACGTCCCCTTCAGCCCCGCCGGCCTTTAAGTTCCGGTGAGGCCCGTGGTGCCTGAGGGAGCCAGCTTGGTGGCTGGCTGGCACTCAGGAGGCTGGACTGACAGAGCAGGGCCACTTGAACATTCAAATCCAGCCTGGAGGGGGGACACCAGCTGCCTCCAGCCAGCCCCGGTGGCACAGCAAGGCCCATGGCTGCCCCGCCGATGAGGCCCGACTGTGCTTCCTGCCATCAAGCTGGCATGCATGTCACCTCATCCAAGACAGTCCCCCTGCCCCCAAGCCTCAGTCCCCTCATCTGTGACAGGGGACTGTAACCCCTTTCAGGGCTTTGATTGGACTAACTGGGGTGTCGCACATGAAGGAGCCTGGCCTGGGGCAGGTCCCAGTGGAGGCACGGGTGCCGTGCTGCCCTGTCCCCTTCCTCTGGGCCTGGAGGGGAAGGGAAAGCAAGGACAGCACAGCCTGGCTCGGCAAGCGCCTCTCAGCTTTGGGCCAACATCGCGCACTGTGATCCATGCGCCTCCCAGACCCCCAAAGCCACCAGGCGACGGGAGATGGAAGGGAATGGAACACAGCTCCCTGCAGCACGCCCGTGGTCCAGGTCGAAGGGCAGATGGACAGAGAGTGAGCAGCGTCCACTGTGCCAGGGCTGAGGGAACGCACAGGAGGAGGGCTTCCTGGAGGAGGAGGCTTTGCACAGAGATGGGGCAGGAGACGGGACTCTGGGTTTGGGGCAGGTGTCTCTGGAGTGTCGGCTGCACCGTGCACCATACTGGGGTGGCTGGAGCCCAGCTGGGGCTCGGGGACAGGCGGTCTAGGAAGCCGCCCTGAGCCGAGCAGCCCACCTCTGCCCAGCAGGAAACGCCCCGGCAGGACCGTGTACGCCCAGATGCACAACGAGAAGGAGCAGGAGATGACGAGCCCTGTGAGCCACAGTGACGACGTCCAGAGTGTCATCCAAGGTGAGGAGTTTATAGATAATGACCTGGACTCCCAGACTCTGGGTAACGCCTGCCCCGGAAACCCACCCCCACCCTCCCATGGGTCCCCCATCCTGGCCGCCTCTGCCCAGCACCGCACAGGCCTCGGGGCCAGGCAGACTTGCCGGGGGTCACCTGGGCCTGTTGTGTTCCCTCCGTGGGATGAGGTGATGGCAGGAGCTGTCAGCGCTGCCCACAGGGTTACCTCAGAGGCCATGTGGGAGCCCCTCTGGCCTCAGGATGTTGGGGGCCTTTCCCCCCAGTCACCCTGGCAATGCTCGCACCCTCCTTTTCACTGGAAATGACGATTTAGTGAGCATCGCACACACGCACATAGCCACCTGTGCACAGTGCTTTACAGTTTACAAAGCATGTTCGCTGATGCCACGTCGTTCACTCCTGGCCACGCCCAGCGGGGAGAGCACCGGGAGTCATCCATGGCTGCACAAACCACCCACACAATTGATGGCCGTTTCCTTCTCTGGTTTCTGGGGGTGGACTGGGCTCTGCCAGGCGGTTCTCCCCCAGGGTGTCTCGTGAGGTGCCATTGATGGCTGGGCCTGCAGTTGTCTCAAAGGCTTCCTAGCACTTGGCTGGGGCCATGGGCCATGACCGGGACACCTGCACAGCCACTCTGTGCAGCTTGGGCTTCCTCACAGCACGGTGGCTGTGTCCCCAAAGCAAGTGGAGACAGAGGCAGCAGGCAGAAGCCTCAGAGCCATGTTCTGTCCCTGCATCCTGGGGAGGGGGCACAGACTAAACCCCAGCAAGGGAGGGTCCAGGCCACACTGAGCGAGGACCATGATACAATCTAGCACAGGCAGGCACAACAGCACTTCCTCTCAACAAGCGGCAAAACAGAGGCTCCAGAAGGTTCTGAGACTTGCCGAGGTTGGGAGCCTGTGCTGACAGCCACGGCACCAGCTCATTCGCAGGGTGTGGCCAGGAGCCACTTCACCGTCTCACTTCAGCAGCCCTCTGGACGGGCACGTCCCCGCCCAAGGGCACGGCTAGTGGGGGTGGAGCTGGAATTCACATCAGAGCCCGGCTTTCCCTTGCCATCCCTGCTGTCCTGTAGCAGTGCCTGCCCCAGCCTCGTGTGACAGCAGCACCGGTGCCCACCTGCCGCAGTCACCATGAGGTTCCACTGGAGTCCAGAGCACAGCGGGGTGCACGGCAAGTCCCAGAGTCTTGGCCTGACCCACTGTTGTCATTATTCAACTTTAAAAATCAACTTTAAAAGTCCTGTGTCTATCATGTCCTCAGAACGAGGAGAGGTAGAAGTTGTCCTTACTTTTTAAATTATGGAGAGGAGGCTCAGAAAGGTGAAGTCATTCACCCAGGGCCACACAGCCAGCCAGTGCCGCCTCTGAGTCCAGACCCAGGTCAGCCTGACACAAAGCCTGGGAGTGGAGGGGCAGCCGACGGAGCAGGCCTGTGCACCCCGCCCCCCGCTGCAGCTCCTCCGGGCCAGCTGCCCACCCAGGGGGGCTCCACCCAGATGTGTCCTTGCAGCCAGATGCGTCTGCAGCCTCCGGGAGCAAAATAATAACTGTGCCAGGCCCCGGGCTCAGCGTTTAGAGACCACCTGACTCCCTGTGAGGCAGACGGGCCTGTGTCCACTTCACAGATGAGAAAGCTGAGGTCCAGAGCCATTGCCTGACCTCCGCAGGTCACATAGCTGACCAGAGGAGGAACTGGAATGGAGCCCAGTTCTGTGCTGCACAGCCTGAGCCCCCCACTCCAGCAGGCCACCAGACTTGGGGATCGGCCTGTGTGCCCCAAAGACCCCTCCACCAGGGTCTCCCCCACCTCAAGGTGGAAGGTGGTATTCGGGCTCCACACTGACTCCCACATAGCTGGCCCCCACCTTCACACAGACAGCATCCCCCACCCCCATGTGACAGAGGCGGCTGGGCAGGAAGGCCCTGAAAGGACCCAGGACTTCCCAGGAGGGCGGAGGCCGGAGGCTGTGGTGTCTCAGTAAGACAGACCCCGCCCCACCTGAGCTCTTGGCTTGTAAACCCCTAAAGAATAACGACAGATTAATAATAATAGATGGTTTTAATCAATGCCTAGCGTGCGCCAGGCCCTGCCCAAAGGCTTCAGGTGCATTTTCTCCTGCAACCCACGGCAGCCCTGGGGGCGGGGTGCCATTGCTGTCCTGGAGTCGCAGGTGACCAGGACAAGGCCCCCCAAGGCGGAAGCCCTGTGCGGCCCCCCTGGCAAAGGGTCGACACAACCCTAGTCCTGACCAGCTCTGGCCCGTGCACGTGAGGCAGAGCCCCTCTGGGTCCCTTCTGGGCCTCCCCGTGTCCGGGTCTCCTAGTCTCTGACGTCGCCGCCCCTCTCTCCCGCCCCGCAGCGCCCACCGCCGGGAGGGGGCAGAGCCTCAGCCCCTGTCGCGCCCCCTTGCTGCCGGTGCCGGGGGCCCCCGTGCAGGTCAGTGGGCGCCCGGGCCTCGCCCCCCCAGGCCCGCCGGGTCCTCTGCTTGTGACGGCACCGGGACAGCCCCCTCCTCAGGCACACCCCCAGGAGGCGCGAGACCCCCATCCCCGCACCGCACCCGCACGGCTGCGCCTCTGTCCCTGCGCGGGCGCGCGCTCACGGGCGGCGTCTCGTGTCTCCTAGGCAACCACTCGGGCGTGGTCCTGAGCATCAACGCCCGGGAGATGCACAGCTACCTGGTGAGCTGAGGCCGCGCGCCCGCCCCGGGGCACGCTCCTTCCGTCCTCCCCGCGTGGAGGGCACAGACCACAGCGACGCCGGCGGCTGCGACGACCTCCCCCCCGAGACCTGCGGAAAGCCACCCTCGGCTGCCCCGTCCTCTGTGCAGCCCCCACCCACCCCGGCCCTGGGCAGGCGTCTGTCCCGCTGCCCCGGCTCAGACACTGCACCTGTCCCGCGGAGGGCACGTCCTTCCCGACGTGGCTTTCTCCGCCCGCGCCTGCACGGCCTCCCACCGCCACCCTCCAGGCCACCTCGCTGTCCCTCCTCTCTATAAACTGCAGGTCATGTAAATGCCTCTCTAGGCAGCTGTTTGCGTTGGGGGGGTGGGGGGTGTTTAATGTTCTATTTTTGTGGCCAGGCGGTAGCCATGTGGGTTGCTTTGTCGGACCCCCATTCTCGGGAAGCCCTTTTCCAAAATGCCCGGGGCTCCCCCTCTGGGGCCCCGAGGGGCAAAAACTCTGCCTGGTTTCCCCAGGGGGCGGGGCGGGGGCGTGTCCAGAGGGACACGGGGCCTGCAGTTTCTCGCTCCCGCCAGCAGGCGGCGCCCTCCCGCAGGCTTTCCGTGCCCATGTCTGCTCCCCAGCCAGATGTGGGCTCTGCAAGGGGCCCCGGCAAGGCCGGCGGCTGGGGACAGCCTCTGGACGCACCGGGTTTTCTGCGCTTCCTTATAGCTTGAGGGACCCACGTAGAAACCAAACCATGAGAGGTTTAGGATGGCAGAGCTGGGAGTGACATCAAGGAGCAGGACCCCCATTTTGAAGATGGGGAAACTGAGACGGGGGAGGGGGTGACTTTCCCAAGGTCACAGCAAGACGGTAGCAGAGGTGGCCCCAGAACCAGCCCTCTGCTCTTCAGTGCAGTGCGGTTTCCACTCACTCACCGTTGCCTAGAATCAGGGATGCTAGCCTAAGTCTGCACAGTGAACATTCGGGGGGACTTTCACCTGTTGCCTTGAAACGGGACGTCAGTATCCCCCTCCTCCTCCCTCTTTCTCCTCCCCCCAGGCTGGACTCTTGGTTGGCCATGGCTTTTCTCTCGGAAGTGGGGAATGAACGTCAGTGCCCAGACTCACTGGCCAGGAGACAGGTCCACATGAAGGCACCCGTGTCCTCCTGTGCCCCATGCTGGAACTTAGGGGGCACTAAACCGTTTTCCCTAGAAAAGAAATGTGGTCTGTTAGAGGGAGGCCCAGGGAGGAGTCCTCATCCCCAGACAGTTCCCAGCACGTAGGAGGCTCTCAATCTTTGTTGAGTGAATGGCCCGTGGAGGCCAGGCTCTCGTGTCATAGGCAGGGACTCAAAGCCTGCAGGGACGAAGGGACTCACTCCGGGTCATACAGCCAGGCAGTGGAGGTGGGCCAGCTGGACCCAAATCTTTCTCCCCACCCTGCCTGCCACCGACAGGGGCTCCTGGACCAGCCTCTCCAGAGGTGGCCCTGCACGTTGTCCTCAAGGCCCTCCTGGGGTCCAGTGACATGGGGCTGGCAAGGCCAGTGTCAGTAAGAGGCTGTGGCTCATTCGGGGCCTGGGCCAGGCCCCTCCCACCTGCCTGCAGCCTCCAAAGACATCTTTGCCAAGACTGTGCCCTTCTGGCCCCCACCTGGCGCCTGTGCCCCTGGCTGCTGCAAGCATCAGACACACAGGGACAGACACTGGCACGGTCCAGGGCCAAGACCCGAGGTCAGCGTGCAAGCCCCGGCAGCAGCCCCCTCCTCAGCTCACCAGTGCCTGTGGGTAACCAACTGTGTGTCTTCGACCTTCCTGACCCCTCAATTTACTTCTCTCAGCTGTTCGGGTAGGGTTTTTTCCTTTACTTATTTGTGATTTTCTTGTATTTTATGTTATTATCTCTATTAAGAACATTTTGGGTGTGTGAACCCAAGAACCCAGGAATAAGGTGGCCTCTGATATGATCTTATACATTCCCATCTCCATAGCCGTGTAGAGCAATGCCTAGGCCTATGGATTTACCTGGTTATAAATTTGAGGTTCTATATGTTTGATGTGCAGGTGTATGTACAGGCACCGGGAATAAGAGGTGGTCGGCTATTGGCACCTAACACGTCCTTCGACCACGTCGCGCACATACGTGGTACCTGCACATAACAAAGAGGCAGTGCATTCTTTCTTATTTTTCCTTTTTAAAAATCAATAAATCATTTGTGATGCTTTTAACAAAAATCAAATGAATATGATCAGTGTTTGCCTTATTATGAAGATATTTTTCAGAGTTTTCCTAAATGCACACACATATACACACATGCTACCCAGAGTTGTGGTCCCAGAGGCAACATGGCTGAGGACCTGGGTGGGAACCAGGAGCAGTCCCTAGCGCTTTGGCTGGAGGGTGTAAATGACGTGAACCTTCCAGGCACTAGTGTCACCCGTCAGCTCCCAGAGTGCTGACACATCCCATACATGTGGGCTCACTTTCTCCCCATGAGGCCAGCAAAAGGGGTACCAGACACATTTGCCAATTTGCCAGATGAGAAGCCCAGAAGTGGCACAGGCATGTTTAACGGAATGTCTTTATTTCTGAAATGCCACTGGCTCTTAGTCTCTGAAGGAGGCATGGACTCAGTTATCCCGGTCGATGCCCTGGGCTCAAAAGCTGTGCGCTTATTTCCATGGTGGCTGAGTGTCTGCAGCTTTTCTGAAATCCTACCTGTAACATCTTGTGAAGATAAAAACACTTATTTTCTTCCTGCTCTCATCCTACACGGATGTAGTCAGAGAGATGCAGGAACATCCTTTACAGATGCGTAGACATTTGGTGAGCGGTTCCCAGCCCATTCCGGAGGGAAATGAGGTTGACATTGCTTAGTGGGCTCCTTCGGGGAACAGAACAGGACAGAAGCCGATGGCCCAAAGCCCTGGCGTCCACACGCGCTTCTGTCCTAGGCAGCCTTTTCCCTGCAATGGTTGCCCTCACATGTAGTGAACTTGCACGTGGCAGTATTTAAGGGTCTGATAAAACAAGGCATTCTTTTCACAGCATGGAGTGACAGCAATTCTGTTTCTGACTTCAAGCTTCCTGTCTGAGAAGTGCTGCCCGGGCCAGTGCAGGCGGGGCTCAGGGGAACACCTCCAGGTGATCGATGGCTCTCATGGGAATAAACAGACCTGGGGTGGAGGATGGAGGCAACACCCTGCATGTACATGCATGTACACACGTGCACACACACACACACGTGTGCACACACGTGTACACACGCACACTCTTCTCTGTGCTGTGATACGTTCTGGTGGTGCAGTAAAAACTGTGGTTTTCAACATCAGTGTCCTTAGAACTTCCTGCCAGGTCTCATGTCCCCTTGAACTTGTGCCAGGGAGCGCGGGGGCCCCAACCCAGCCTGGGGACAGGCGCTGGAATGCTCTGTTTGCAGGCAGGAGAAGGGCAGGAGCACGTGGGAAGCAGGGCGGGGTGGGGACATGCAGGGAGCGGGGTGGACATGCTTGGGCCTGGGAGGGTGCAGAGTGCAAGCGGGCGCACAGTGCACTTTGCAGAACTTCAGCATCTGGTGTTTTGTCTCCGGCGTTCTCGCTGCCGGGACTCAAGGAGAAAGCAAGAACTTCTGGACCATTCTGACCATTTTACTCCCCACGCCGCGTGCCGGGCTCTGTGGAATGTCTTTTCCCCGGGAAAGGCTAGCGGGTGTGATGAGGCCCCTCGCGGCTCCTGTGTAGATTCATCTGGAACCTTTTGCTGTAACGACTAATGACTGACAGCAAGAAGCTACATGGAGATGATGGGCCCAGGTCAGAGCCAGGAAGGCTCTGGGTGTCAGGATGACAACCGTAAAGCATGTGCCCCATGGCTCTGCATATTTAAACCTGCCACACAGTGCTGTCTGGCCTGTTATCATACCCAGGCATCACATGAACACGGCAGGGACGAGAACCTCCAGTTTATGGATAAGGAGACTGCAGTGTCACCAGGTGGTTAGAAAGGGGACCGCCGTTTCTAGCCAAAATGTGAGGCATTGCCTAAAAGCTCCAGCTGGACCCCCAACTCTTAGGTAGCCTTGAATTTGATGTCCACAGTCATTCAGGTAACAATAAATATTAGACGAACAGAGAGAAACAGCAGCATCATGGACAGATGGCATTAAGGGACAGAAACACTTACCTTGAAGATCCGCTGTCATTGTGCCTTTGGTTCTACTGTTAAAACAGAGACCGTGACTACTGAAGAAAACCAGGCCAGTTTTCTGTTGTAGATAAATATAGGTGACCCCAAGGCCTGGCGACTCTGGGGCAAGGGTGGAGTATTCTGTGTGCTCAGCACACCGGAAGGGAGGTCATCCTGTTTCTCAGCTATGTGTCCCCAGAACCCTCATTCCTATGGTGCCTCCCGAGACCCCTTCAGGAGGCACCCCAGCAGTCCCAGCACCAGCCCACAAGGGACGCAGCCCCGGAGGCACTGGGTGGACGCTGCTTCCCCGGATGGTGTGGAGACCGGCACCCATTTCCATGGGGGTGCGTGTAAAGTTGGGGTCGATGGCCCTTCTGTGACATTAAGGAAGGAAAGTGGCCTCTGGCGTCTTAGCCGCTGGCCGCTCCCAGCGGAGCCCAGGCCTTCCCCTGTCAAAGGTAAACAAAGTCATAACACACCAGCGTCGGACAAGGCCACTGTGATCAACAAGGGTCAAAACAAAAATGAAACCACCTGCTGTCATGTCTGAGCACAGGCCAGACGTGAACAGCATCCAAACCCCGAATGACCCCCACTCTGGTCCTGGCTGTGGCGGGCAGGGGCTGCTGCTGCACCAGCCCCAGCGTCAGGCTCGCTGGGGTCGGCCCTCCTTCCAGATGAGGTTGATAGGGACGCCCATTCATGGCATGACTCATGTCCCGACAGCACCCAGCCAGAGCCAAGCCAGGCTTCCTTGAACCCACCAACATCACCCCGCAGCCCAAATCCAACAGTCAGGCCTTTCTTCCTAAAACCCTCTACCTGAGATGCCCCAGGTTCCCAGGGCACACCCAGTAGTAATGCAACCTGTGCAGCCACAGGGTGCTCCTGGGGTCTCAGGCTGGCGGCACTGGCGGAGTCATATCTTTACATGGGGCAGAGGTGGCACTGGGGAGGGACCAGCATCTGCACAAGGGCAGCAGCCGACCTGCTCAGCAGGAGCAGCCGAGGGAACCCAGGCCATCCCGGGCTCAGTTCCAATCAGTGCTGCGAGACACATCCCCCACTGTGTGCATCGGGGGCGCTCTGGAAGCCACACCTGCCCCAGCACTCCCAGATCTCATTAGACCTGAAAACATACACGAGGCCCGGGCGGCTGCAAAGATCGCCAAGCCCTGCTGTTTCCCGGGGACTCAGTGGCCATGGGTCGTCCCAGCCGTTGCCAGCATCTCCTGAGTCTTGGCATGTTCCGACCCACCCGGACGCCTCCTTCAACAGCCTGCGGCCTACTGGGTTTTTGCATCCAAGTCAGTCTGGCTTGCCAATTCCTGGCAGTAAGTAGCGCCAGCCCAGGCACTTTAATAACGTGTGCCCATAACCCGCTGGCATTTGCAGAATGTCATAATTAGATTGTTAATCACAGCAGCATCCAGGCATGGCAGACAGCCCTCCACGCCATCCACGGATCCACCCACTCAGCACGGGGACAGCAGCGGCATTCGCAGCTTATGGTGTTATGGCCCAAACGTTTGGTTCTGTTAACATCCAACTCACACTCTGGCTCAGGAGGCTGTGCGGAGGCTGTGCCTGTCAGCACCGTGGTGACAGGGACGATGGCGACAGCTGGATCCAATGCTGGGCACCCCTCATGCACCTCCATAAGCTTCAGGCAGTAATTCTGTGGGAACGATGCCAGCACCTCCATCCCACAGTCAGAAACGAAGAGTCAGGACCCAAAGGAGCATCTCCGAGGTCCCCAGGCCCTCCTGAGGCCACGGTGCCTCTGCAGGCCTGAGCTCGGCAGGAATGATGATAGGAGGGTCTGTGAGGACAGGAGCAGACAGCTGAGAGGTGGCAGTCTGTTAAAGCACGAGGCCAGGCAGAAGAGGAACAAGATCTCATTGGCCTTTATGAAATGTCACTTGGGCGCCAGGTGATCGGGAGACAGCCACGAGTCTGAGATGGTGGCCACATGAGCAGCAAGATGTGGCCAGGCTGGGGTGTGCTGTGAAGGTGGAGCCAGCAGGACTCACTGTGGGCTGGAAAGAGAGCAGTCAGGGACTGTGCCCGCTGAAGAGCTGCGTGCTCAGGAGCACCGTCAGCTGCAGGGGTGGGAGCCGGGGACAAGCAGGGCTGGGTGAGAGGGGACTTCGCTGCGGAGCTGCTGTGATCGGGGGGACACCTGTCAGACGTCCACATGGACAAGGAGCCCAAGCAGTAGGACGTGATTTGGGACTCTGGGGACAGGTGTGGGCTGAGAAGGAGCAGCCGCCGAGCAGAGAGGAGCCCGGGGAAGCGTGAGGGGCCGGCGGTGAGGAGGGGAGACAAGCCTCGGCTCGGAGACGCTGAGTGGATGGCCCCGGCCAGATGGAGGTCTTCAGGGGCATGTGGGGACAGATGCCTATAGGAGTGGGTCAGGGAGATAGGGGAGGTCAGGAGGAAGACAGTGTACGTGGTGACACTTCTAGAATTTTCTTGTGACTCAGGAGCAGAGGATTGGGGCTGTAGCTGGAGGAATGTGAGGCTAGGGGACGGTTCTGTGAAGGTGCTGATGTACAGATGGGGATGAGCAGAGACACAGAGGGACGGATTGTGCAGCAGGAAGAGGAGGTCGCGTCCCACAGCAGGCCCTTGCCCTTCGGAACAGGGGCCCACAGATGCACTTGGGCTGGTAGCTTCTCTCGCAACTGCTCTGTGTTCTCAGGAAAGTGAGAAGTGTGGTCATGGCTGAAGGTGAGGTGGGGCAGGGGCCAAGCACACAGAAGGGTGACATGGTCACCCGGGAAAATGAGAAAATGGATTGACTAAGGAAGTAAACAAAATTGCCAGCAGAGCAGAGGCCCCGCTGGAGATTTGGGTCACAGAGTTTAATAGCAAGACCTTTCAGTGTGGCTTTCTCCCAGCCACAGTCCACAGATCAGGTGCAGGTGCAGGTGGGTGTCCTCAGGTCACAAAATAGCTGCAGTAGCTCCAGACTCGACATCTTCCTCTGGTAAAGTCTAGAGGCCCTGATCAGGTCATATGGCCATCCCAGACGGAATCCCTGTAGCTCGCTGTCTTAGTCTGAAATCACAGGTTCCCCAGCCCCTAAGCCAGAGGTAGGGTCTCACCGAGGGCAGCTTCCAAACAAAAGAATAAAAAGGCAGGACAGCCAGAGCACCAACAGACAAACAGCCACCACCTGTCCCTGCACTTGGGACAGTAAACAACCACAGAATGCTGCCAGTGATGCAGAAACAAATGCTCGGGCTGCACAGGCTTAACACGGGCTGTGGGATCAGGAGAAATTCCCTGTCTCGGTCAGGAACCCCATCCTGATACCGGGGTGGTCACACGGCGGTGGCCTGCTGCATACCAGTGATTTCTCTGGGGCCGTGCACATCAGGCTGCCCTGGAGATTAATGTAGAAAGAGGGGTCCATCAGCATCTAGGGATACAGCCAGGGGCAGAGCGAACGCGGCTCATGAGCTGGAAAACACTTGGTCTGGAGGGAGCCTTCCTCACTTGAGGGTAAGTAACTAGGAGGAAAAACAACCGCAGCACCAGGGGGCCAGGAAAACAAGCCCGCAGCCTAAGGCAGCTGGAAGACTGCCCCGTGGACTCAGAGAAAAGGCACTTTTTTTAATTAAAGGAAGCTGGAAAGAATTTTAGAAATTGTATGCATTTTGCTTAATGTAAAATGCAAGAAAATATGCCCTCTTTGAAACAGGATCGTCAAAGTCTGCAGGCTGAGCAGAAAGGAAGTCGCTGAAGTAAGTTAAGCACGGAGAGTAAAACTGAGCGAGAGAATTAAAATCCGTATTAAAGGTAATAAAGAACAGACGGAGGACGAGGTAAAACTGTGTCACCCCTGAAGAGGACAGGCTGAATGTCTCTAAATACAGCCCAGGACTGGGGAATAGAGGGGATAAAAGATACGTAAGAGACTGAGTGAGCTCACCAGGAAACGCAGACATTCCTTGAGAATAAATGAACAGAAATTGAACTGAAAAAACATCCGAGTCTGCAGACCAAAGAGGTTTACCTAGGAACAGGCAAACGTTCATCCTGTAAAAATTCCTGGATTCAAAAGATAAAGATTAAAAAAAAAAAAGTGCAGGGGCTTCTAAGCTGTGAGCAGAATAGCTACCAGGGGGACATCAGGTAGGGCTGAGGTTTCCCTGCAGTTCTGAATGCCGCAGAGGACAGTATGGACTGGTGGCAGGAAAAGGCTATGACCCAGTGTCAGTCTCGGTGTGGCTCATTTGTAAAGGAAACTCTTCGATTTGAAAGCATTTAGAAATGTATGATTCATGCACCTTTCAAAAGAGAAAGAAAACCTCCAAGAGATCCTCTTCTCAACCGAGGGCTGATTCAAAAGCGAGCACTCCAATAATGGGGAACCTGGGGGGCAGACAAGGACGGCGGTAGTGTCCATACCTCTAAACAATAGTGGTCTAAATAAATGTGAAAATAAAATAGAGTAAAAAGATTAAGATCCCTGTGCATGTTCCTGAAACCAGAGGTTTGGTATCTGTTTGGAGACAACCGCAGGAGGAGATTTTGGTCCTTCTGCTGGGTCCCTCTGACTTCTGTTTTGGCTTCACGACGAGGCATCCCCGAGCGATGGCACAGCACAAGGGCCGCGTACTTATCCCCCCGTTCCACACGCTGCATCCTCCGTCGTCCACTCAACATTACTAATGTCCCCTTTGAAGATCTCCTCTGTGATGCAGAGGAGAAGCTGAGAATTATATTTCCCAGAACCAACTTCCCCTACATCATTTCAGGAATAGAATCTGCGAAATAAGAGGAATGCTTGTGTGGATTCCGGCAGTAAGACAGGAGGAGGCCATGACTCATGGGAGGCAGGTCAGGCAGGTGCGTGGGCAGGAGGTTCCAGAAGAGCCCCGCAGGCTGTTTGCATGGCCACTGTGGATGGAGCTAGTTCCTGGGACCTTCCAAGAGGCTCCTGAGATTTGCTGAAGCTTCTGGTCCACTTGTGGAGAGCCACCCTCATGAGTGTCAAAGATTTTCACAGCAGCGTTCCTGACCTTCTCTCCACCAGCCCTCCTGATGGTTGCACGGCCTCCAGTTCCCTTTATGAAACCATGTGCACTCAGATAGTCAGAGCAGCTCTGCTTTCCTGACCAAACCCGACTGGCACATTTGTGTCTTATCAAGGCTTCTAGAAGATCTGCAACTTTTTCTCACCGGATCCAATCAGCATTATGTCATGGATGTAGTGGGCCAGCCTCATGTTCTGGGGGATGGTGAGATGCATGTACCTGGAGACTCTGAAAGAGCTGGAGTGAGGAAAAGCCGTAAAGGGGCCCTGCTGCTCCTGCTGGGGTCGCGCAGCTTGCTCACGGCGTCTATACTGATAGCTAGAGAATGAAAAGCGTTCACCGGGTTATCTACACACCAGGCACTAGGAGCTGCACTTATTTGTACCACATCCGGCATGGCCACCATTGTAACCAGCACCTTTTAAGCTCAATCTTTTACCCAGGCATACAAGAGTTGATGGAAATGTGCATGCTTTAGGTCTTGGATGGCGGCACTAATCTCTGCAATTCTCCTAACAATGCTCTTGTTTACTGTTTTAATACACAAAAGAGGACTTTCCAGGGGCTTCCAGGCAGCCCTTCCTGCCATCATCATCCACGGGGTCTGGAAATGGGTGTGGGGATTCCGCCTGTCACCACGTATGTATCCGACCTGCACATTCAGGCACAGAGGAAATGGCCATAGGGCGGCTTCAGTAACACACCAGACCCGCTGCAGCACAAGTGGGGGCCCAAACCCCACCACTAACCTGACCACCGCAGACCCTTGCTCTCACTGGTGGCCACATTGCACAGTGGGTCACATGGAATTGGCCTCAGATCAGAGCCAGTGTCCATTAATCCCCCAAAGAATGAGGAGTTTCCTTCCCCATTGGACACTTGCTCCAGTGAGTACATTTGGGGAAGGTTAGGAGGGAATTTTCATTACAAATTCATGCCAGGATCATGCCTCAAGGGGATGTGACACCCCTATATTCCAGGGTTATAACAAGGTTCACCGAACAGGGTGATTTATAAAGAAAAACAAAATTTATTGCTAACAGTTTCTGAGGCTAGGAAGTCCAAAGTCCATCTGGTGGTGGCAACAGTGACCCAGGGGACTCACATTGCAAGATGGTGGAAGCAGAGAGAGCAGAGAGAGTGACAGACAGACTCTCCTCTTCTTTTAAAGCCCTCAGAACCACGCCCCTGACCACCATTTTTAATCCATTCACTACTGCATGGTCCTACAATCCAATCAGCTCTTCGAGGCTCCACCTTTCAATCACCATAATAGGATTTCCCACCCTCTTAACAATCACAGAGGGGGCTAAGTTTCTAATACATAAACCTTGGGGGACACAATTCAAGCTTCAATGAGTTTTGGGAGGACATAATTCAATCCACTATATTCTACCCTGGCCCCCAAAACTTATGTCCTTTTCACATGCAGATACATTCATTTCATCCCCCAAAGTCTTAACTTGTTTCAACTCAAGAGTCCAAAATTCAAAGTCCCGTCTGTGAAATCAATACAATTTATCTACTTCCAAGATACAATGGTGGGACAAGCATAGGGTACATATTCAGATTCCAAAATGGAGAAATAGGCCAGAAGAAAGGGGTAACAGGTCCCAAACAAGTCCGGAGCCTAGCAGGGCCAGCATTAAGTCTCAAAGCTGGTGAATCATGTACCTTGACTCCATGTGCAACATTCTCTGCATGCTGGTGTGGGGGTTGGATCCCCAAGTCTTCTGGCAGCTCTGCTCCTACGGCTTTCCTGGTCTCCGGTGGTACTTTAGCTTTCGCAGTCTGGCTTTGCACACTGGTAGCTCCACAAGTCTGGGACCTCCATGGCGGTCCTGCTCTCATGGCTCCACTAGACATGGTGCTGATGGGGTTCCTTGCTGCAACTCTGACCCCATGCTTCCAGTTGGCATCGCTCTAGCGAAGGTTGTCTGGGGTGACTCTGCCCCTGTGACAGATCTCTTCCTGGGCCCCCAGACTTTTCCATACATCCTCTGAAATCACAGTGGAGGCTCCCAGGCCTTCCCAGCTCCGGCATTCTGTGAGCCTGCAGACCTAACACCACGTGGATGCCGCCAAGGCTTCCGGCTTGTATTTTCCAAAGCTGTGGGTCCAGCCACACCTGGGGCCAATTTAGCCACAGCTGGAACAGCCAAAGCAGCTGGGGTGCTGGTGCTGGAAACAGCTTCCCAAGGTGGTCCTGAGCAGTGAGCCCATGGAGGGCACCTCAGGGCTGATCCCCAAGACCATCCTGTCTCCCTAGGCCTTTAGGCCTGAAATGGACGGGCTGGCCCCAGAGTCTTCTGCAGTGCCTTCAGGGCCTTTTCCTCCTTCTCTCGATAATCCCTTTCCTTTGAACTAATTGTCTTAGCTAATGATCACTGGGCTGCACCATTGCATGCTTTCTGCTTCTCTACCACATGGTCAGGCTGCAAATTTTCTAAATTTTTATGCTCTGCTTCCCTTTTAAATTCTGGCTTTAAGTTGTACCTTTGCCGCCATAACTCACCATAGGCTGTTGCCAGTAGCCATGCAGCTTCCTTAATGCTTTGCTGCTTGGAAATTTCTTCCGCCAAATGCTGTGGTTCACAACTCCTAAGTTCCAACTTCCACAAAGTCCAAGGGCATGGACAGAACACAGCCAAGTTTCCTGCCAGTTCACAGCAAGGGTGATCTTTGCCACAGTTTCCAATAAACTCTTTCTGATTTCTATCTGAGACCTCCTTAGATTGGCCTTTACTGTCCATATTTCCATAAGTATTCTGGTCACCACCATTTAACCAGTCTCTAACACTTTTCCTGGTTTTCTTGTCTTCTAAACTTTCACCAGCATCTAGGCTTAGTTCCTGCAAATTCCTCCAGTTTCTCCTCAACACCCAGTTCCAAAGCCGTTTCCACATCTTCAAGTATGTGTTATAAGCAACACCCCACTTCTCTGGTACCAATTTTCTGTATTAGTCCGTTTTTGTTGCTTATAACAAGGTAAACTGAACTGGGTGACTTATAAAGAAAAAATTTATTGCTAACAGTTTCTGAGGCTAGGAAGTCCAAAGTCCATCTGGTGGTGGCAACAGTGACCCAGGGGACTCACATTGCAAGATGGTGGAAGCAGAGAGAGCAGAGCAGAGCAAGAGAGAGGAGACAGACTCTCTCTTCTTTTAAAGCCCTCAGAACCACACCCCTGACCACCATTTTTAATCCATTCACTACTACAGGGTCTTACAATCCAGTCACCTCTTCAAGGCTCCACCTTTCAATTACCATAATAGGATTTCCCACCCTCTTAACAGTCACAGTGGGGGCTAAGCTTCTAATGCATAAACCTTGGGGGACACAATTTAAGCTTCAATGAGTTTAGGGGAGACATAATTCAATCCACTACACAGGGTATCTGTGTCCATGACCTGCTTCAGGTCTGGCACTTGGTAAGGCCCTGACTACTGTGGTGACTAAAGGGGGCTCCAATCACCCGATCAGCGTGTTGTCGCTCTGCTTGTTTTGTACAGATCAAGTTCAGACTTCCATGAACTGTCCATATATCTCAGTCCCGGGGACACCAGGAGCAGTTTGTCACCTCTAGCTTCTTGACCACTGTGGTTACTGCTAGAACCTTGCCTCCCGTCACAGTAATCAAGCCTGCTCTGTCTGGAAATTAAGAGCTGCCATCGGGATCCTCCTGCCCCAGGATCTCATTATCTCCAGGGAATTTAGGACCAACTTCACTGGTGACAGTTCCCGTTCTCAGCTCTGACTTGCAAAAAGCAACCATGATAGAGCTTTTCAAGAATTCTCCCTCTTCCGATGACTTTCTTCTGACACCTTGGCAGAGGGAGTGTCCTCTGGACCCTCCTAGGTTCACAGGGACAGCGAGTGTAAACACAGTGTGTGACACGCCCGCTCCAACATTCCGAGCTCCCTGCCTGAGGACCTCTTCCTCACCTGCCCCATGGAAGACTTGTTCCACGCTCTACCCTGCCACAACCAGAAGCCTTGAGTCCTTCACAGTCTTTTCACAATTTGAAATGACACGTACATTACTGAGGTCGCTTGCTAACTCTGCCTCCACGGCCAGCTGGACTAGTGGTCTAGAGCAGCGGGGGCTCTGGCTGTTCGGTTCCTATCATGTCCAGCACCTCGAGCACAGCAGGTGTCCAGTGAATATTTCCTGGATGAGTAAGAATGCCTGATGAGTTGAAGAAAACGGGAGTGTTTATACGTCTGAAAAGATAAAGAGAAAAGGATTTGGGCTCAAGTGGAGTCTTATGGGTGTTGCAGGATATTTCGTGGACCAGTAAGTACCCTGTCACTTGCTGTGTGCAGAGCAGACACTTGACACTCGGCCGACCGAGCTGATGTATGAAAAGCACCTAGAACAGTGCCTGGCGCCGAGAGAGCACTGGGAGGGCATCAGCCGGTGCTGTGAAGTCAGCGTTTCTGAACATTTCTCTGGGCCAGGTCCTGTGCCGGGCAGCAAAGATGCAGAAACACGTGGCCCCTCACCTGCCCCCGGAGAGCTCCCAGTCCAGCAGGAACGGGAAACAGGTTTAAATCCAACTGTAATATAGTAGGAAATCTACAACAGAGGGATGTCCTGGTTTTCCTTATGGATGTGACCAGCGGGATGGAACCAGAGAGCCATGCACGCACTGTCTGTGGAGGCAGCACACCTGTGCGGGGAGGAAGGCGTGGGATTGTCCTGGGAATGCCGATTCTTCGTCAAAGGGCAAAGGAAGGGACACATGTCATGAACATCAACCACGCACAAACATGTCCTCACACACTCCTCCGTGGTGCCATCACCTGGGAACCCTATCCCCACCTCATGGCAGCATCCAAAGAGCTCTGAGACCATGCAGGATGGCAGGAGCGGGGCTCTGGGTGTCCAGAGAAGGACAGGACTTGGGGAGGGTGGGTACAGGAAGGGTGGGCAGGCCTAGCTGGTCAGCTCCTTCCACACTCTCGTTAGCAAAGGTGGCCACCTGGGCTGGTCCTCCCCAAGGCACCTCACAGAGGTGGGGTGAAAAGGCCAACGGTTGCAACAGGAGAAGTGGTCCCAATGGGGCCACGTCCCCTGCCCACCCACTGAAAGGGCAAAGGAGCTCTCTCCTAGGGGCACATGCTGTGTGGTCAGTAGAACAGTCCCCAAAGCGTATAGATCTGCTTGACCAACAGGGTTCAACTGCTGCCACCGTTCCCAAGTTTCTCCCCTCCTGCTGAGCAGCGCCCTGACGGCAGGCCACCCAGTTTGTACTGCACAGCCGAGGGCACTTCCCAGCTGAGACAGGACGCAGCACAGAGAGATCACATCTGAAGCCCCGGGGTGGATGGGATCGTGCTGGGAGGCAGGGCCTGTGGCAGGAGCCGGGAGAGGCTCACAAGGCTCACAGGCGTCAGAGGGGAGGAGCTGGGGAGCTGCAGGAGTTGGACATGCCTGAGGTCGGCTGGCTTCCCAGAACCCTTTCTGTCTCCACAGGGTTGATTCCCTAGAGAGCAGTCAGGAGGTCTCGTCTCTTTCCATCCCACTGGATCACCAAGCAATTCCGTCCTGGAGCAGCCTCCATCAGCAGCCAACCCCGCCCCACCCGGCACACCCGCCCCACCTGCCCCACCTGACAGGAGCCTCAGGTGTTCAGCCTCTGTCCTCCCGCATCTCGCTGTCAGCACAGACATGCTCTGTCCCTTGATGGCAGCTTCTCCCATTCCACACACCAAAGGTTTGGTCACTGCTGGGAAAGACTCCCAGGAAGGACAGACTTCTCTTCCCACAGCTGTGGCCGTGCCTGGACACAGTGTGGACCAGCGGCCACCGACCCACCAGGGGGATGTTAGTATGCAAGGAACAGGGTGCAGCATGGCCACAGCACTGCTGCCTCCAGGACCTCGTGCTCAGTGTGGCAGGAGCTGGGCTGACTGTCTGTTCTGGGTCTTCTGTTACCGGCAGCTGAAAGCATCTACGTCTTCAGCTCCTGAAACCCTCTCCTCCCACCGTCCCACACCTTCCCCATCACAGCCCTTGTGTCCACCTCGGGGCCTGTGCACCCATTTCACTGAATCTCCATCTCTGCCATCCCTGCCATGTTCCCTACCCTAGTTTTTGAATAATTGATCCTTTCATATGAAAAGGTAGCCACATTTAACAGCATCATAAAATTGATGAAGTTTCCATCATAAAATTTCTGGCTCACGGGAAACAGCTCATGTCGTCCCTGCTTCCCGCTGAGGAGCTGGGCTCCTGATTTATGCTGGGGAGGCGGCGTGCCACCTGCTCCCAAAATTATAACCGACGTGATGAATCTCTCTGGTTACTCTCCGTGGTTTTAAAAAGCAAAGCCAAGTGTTCTGGTGTCCTTGTGGTAAGTTTTAAAAGAAATTCAAGAGGCACTTCCTTTTTGTTTGGCAGCTCAGCAGGACATGACCTACAGTGCAAAACTGAGAAGCACAGCTTAAAAACAGGGTCTCAGCGAGACAGATCACCTGCCACTGAGCAACGAACAGCAGAGAACGGAAGACGTTGCCTTCTCAAATTTTGCCTAGGAGCACACTGGTCTACGTGTAACGAGGCAAGCCAAGGGCACATGAAAATGACATCTCTGCCATCACAGACAATCTGGGGGACTAAGAAAACCTCCTGACTTTGATGCGGCTGCTTGTGTTCACAACAAAGGTGACCTTCCTTATCTGCAAGTGACCAGCCATAGCTGCACCCTCTGCCACAGGGAGAGCAGGACTCAAGCACGGAGGTACATCTGGGGCATCCGGCCCTGGGCCTTCAGAACGGGGCCGAGGTGGGTCATTTGTTACCCAGCACGTCCCTGGGTCCTAGATCTTACACAGACACAGCGGTGCACCACAGTCTCCTGACTTGGCCTCTTACTTCCTGATTTAGAGGTCCTGAAGGCACTTCCAATTCAGCAGGTCCCAAACTGACCCCCTTATCTCCGTCGCACCTGCCACACTGCTCTTCCTGTCTTACCTCAGGTAACAGCACCAGCCCCGCTGCCCAGGCCACTGCCTGTGCAAGCACTTGAAGCAGCAACAGCTAAAAGTCATTTCTTTTGAAAGTTCAACATATTTGGGGGAATGTTGTATCTTTCTTTTATTTATATGTTTATAATTTTAGCTCCCACTTATGAGTGAGAACATGTAGTATTTCTCTTTCTGTGCCTGGCTTATTTCATTTAATCTGATTTTCCCTAAGTTCATCCATGTTGCTGTGAATGGCAGAATTTCATTCTTTTTTATAGCAGAGTAGAATTCCAAGGAATGGATAAAGGGCCACGAATAGCAATGACAGTGTATACTGCTGAATATAATTATTATTCTGATGTGAGCATCATACATTGCACATGAGTATCAATGTTCAACTCTGTACCCCACAGATATGTACAATCAACTTTGTTACAATAAAAAAATAAAACAATAAATAAAAGGTTACTTCTGGGGGAGAAAGCTGGTCAGCCCGGGGCGTTCTTCACCCATCTTAGCTGCCTTCCCGCTCAGTCGTCAGGTCGGGTGCGGGCACCTGTGGAAGCCCTGGACGCCCGTCCTGCACGTGGGATGCCTCGGACGTGCTCCACCGGCTCAGAGCTCAGCGCCCCCTGCATGGCACGAGGCTCTCCACAGTCCAACTCCAACCTGCCCTGCTGGGCCCACCCTCCACCCTCTTCCCTGCACCCGTAGTCCTGCCACACAGCTGCCTGCCTTTGCCCCCCTGCTCCACGCCTCCGCTCCTGCCATGGCCACTGACTGGACTGTCCTTCCCCGCCTCTCCTTGCTCCCTGCTGAACTCCTCTAAACAACTCGGCCTAACTCAAATAGCCCCCACCCCTCTGCAAAACTCTACTCAATGGCCTCAGTTAGCTGCTCTTTCTTCCAGAAATCTCCATACAGTCCTCCACTCAAAAAGCACCTGAGAGTTATCTGTTTCTACATTTGTCTTCTTGCCTAGAGCGAGCTCCCTGGGAGGAGTCGGCTAATTCTCCTGTTTCTAGCACCTGGCACAGAGCCTGGCATTTGGCAGGTGCACAAACGTTTCTAGAATTGAACATTCAGGTCTGTGGACTAAAAAACCACTTTTTTTTTTTTTTTTAATAATACACGTGGTTCCTTCACCCTCCCCGCCTTCTGCCTTCACCTGTTACCTCTGTCCCGCTCTCCCCCACCAAGTGACCGGGTGTCACCAAAGACCTCCACTGGACAAAAAGCAGGACTCCAGGGAATCAGGCAGCTTCTCAGCCTGCACCACAGCGAGGTCAGTCAGGACTCAAGGCCGTGTCGGAAGAGTACAGTTTTATTAGAAATACACAAATGGGTCACGCCAAAGGACGCCAGTCTATGGGCTACAGCAGGTGAAGCAGTAGAAAGATGAACTAGTAAGGCAGAAAATTCAAAGGAAGCGACTACAAAATGGGGTAAATGGACTGAAAACTAGTATTTTTGTTGCAAGTTTCTTTTCATAAAATTTTTTACTTTATGAATTAAATACATTGAGAAACACAGTGAAAATATATTTACAGTCATCTAAAATGGGCACTACCAACATATTAAAAAAAATCTTTCCTGTTTCTTTGCCTGTTTCTTTCAAAGAGAATTTTAAATACGACTTTAGTTTTTTAAAAATACAATAAGGAAATAATTACATTCTTAATATGAAAACATTTTACAACTTATAGCCATGGTCAATTAATTCTGAATATTTATAATTTAAAAGTTGATGTTAAAATTTAAAGCAAATACTTCCTTTCATGTTAGAAAATCAAATAAGATTATCTTATTAAAACAACTTTGGTCCCTAAGAATTACCATCTGAAGATCCAATTTCAAAAATATCTTCAATGGCAACAACTAAAAATACCTGGTAATACTTGTACACCGTAAAGTAGAGCTTTTCTGGAAGAATATAATTGGAAATATTTCACAAAAGATGGGCAAAAGGATGCACTGAAGCCAGCAAGGTGTTCTTTCCTCTGAGCATGCCGAGCCGTCCTGCTGTGACTTGGGGGTCCACAGAGGTGGCTCTGCTTTCCCACAGTGCTGTGCCACGCGTGTAGATGGCCCGGACGTTTTAGTTCGTCTTTAGTTTATTTCACAGTGTGAACCCAGCCCATCATGGGATAGTAACAAGACAGAATTAACAACAGTAACCCCAAATTACTTACTTTATTTAAAAATATGTCATGAATTTGAAATTATCGTTCTCATTAAAATTATTTTTGGGGAAAAAAAAAAAGAGGAAGGCAATAGTTTAACATTTAAATGTGGCTGTGACCTTTATGCAAATTGAGGAACATCTTGTCTGCTGTTGCTGGTGCAGTAGAAATTTCCAGTGCCATCCTCCTGGAAGAGGCATGAAATATTCACATCTGCTGGGTTGGAGGGGCCACCTGTGAGATCAGGGTGTCAGTCCCGGCCGCCTGTATGAGGCACGTCCCTTGTCTGGGTGGGAGAGACCTGAGCTCACCTTGGTGCTATACACCCTTGGAAGGTTTCTAACAATGGGACTCAGGTGAATGAACAGAGGATACTGCCTGGGGAGCTAGGTCTGAGGGTAAAACTTACATTTCCCCCAAAATAGCATGTTAACAGTAAACATTCTCTTCTAGAAGATGTGACGGCAAACAAATGAGTTTTGCCCACAACCCCCATGCCCAACCCTCACCTCAAAGCTGCCCTTGGAGACCTGCACACAAACTCCACATTGCGGCCACAATCACAACAAACCTGAAACTCCTCCCTGGGGGACCTTCAGAGCTGAGGATACACATTTTTTGGTGAAACAGACTTTTCTTGGTATTGCCAAGCCCGATCTCCCTCATTTGTCTTTCTTGTCCCCCAAGTTATTTTTGGCTATTTCTAAATAACCCAAACTGCTCTGATAGGTTGGAGATTTGCCACTTTCAAGGCACATGTGTGGAGGGAACGAGATGGGGCTCACACATGTGGCTGGTCAACAGTCCCCAGACGTCCTGAGAGAATGGCTCTGGGAAGGTTCTAGAGGGGTCCATCCGGCACCTGGGCGACTCAGCAGACCCTGCGGTGTTGCTACCAACCCCTGAAGCTGAGGGAGCTTCCTGAACCCCCACAGCATCTGGGTGGAGGGGAATGAAGGCCATGCTTGTGCCCAAGTCGGGAACCGAAGCCAGCCCTTTAAGCATGACAGAGTTTCTATGCAGAAGGTGGGTTAGTGAATCAAAGGCATTATAAAAATATAAAAATGGAGGGGATCTGTGAAGGCTGACGACACCTTACCAAAATAGAGCCAGAGCAGGCCCTGTGGCTTCGAGTCATAACAGAAGGGCCCCAGGATCTGCTGGTTGGTGGTCTTGCCTGGCCCGCCCCCATGGCCCCTGCATGCCTCGTGCCCTGGCCAGCATCTTACTAAATTCATGAACATAACAACTGTTAAAGTCATGGAGCATCTCAAAAGAAGTCTGACTTCTCCAGTGGAATCTGACCACACCCTCCCTGCAAGGAGCTGGTGGGCCCTTCCCCAACTCAGCATGGCCTTGTCACAAACAGTTGTGCCCATGGCTGCCCCAGCGGCAGGGGTGCTCGCTCCTGGGGCATGTTTTGGGAGGGTAATAAAATGAGATGTATGTTGGGACGACAAGGTGTCTCACGTGTGCCTAATATGTACAGATATAAATTAAAAACTACACTACAAATAAATAACTTATTTTTAAGCAAATGCTTTAAATGAAATCTCTGATCACATCTAAAAACGTCAAGGGGAACACACCACATGAGAGCCCAATGCCAGAGCCTCGCCTTCCACAGCCTGCTGATCACTTCAGTTTGCTGTCTTCTTCCCAAGGCTGTGGGTTTGAAAAGTGAGTTACAAACACGGGGTTTTAAATACAGAATATGTATACCAGGAGTCAGAAGGCCGGGGCCTAGATCCTACTCTGGCTCCAATCAGCCATGTCCTTGGTCAAGACACACTCCCAAAGCTTCAGGGTCTCCACTTGCCAGATGAAGACAACATTCCGGGTGAGGTCTGAGGTCTATGTGCTACGCCTGATGCTCTGTTAGTGCCCCGCCCGCCAGATGACTGACGTGACTTCTGCTGCACCAAGAGTCCGGGCTGGCCATCTTCCCCCTTCTCTTAATAACCATCAAAACCTGGCACTGCTCTCTTGGGCAAAGGCAGCAAAACCCTAGGGTAGAACAAACTTTTTTCCCTTTACAGAAAATTAGTTTCATATGATACAAGGTGGTCACAGCTGCCTGTGATGATAGGACAGATCACCACAAGAGGAGTGGGAAGACCTCGGCAAAGCTTCTAGAAGGCTTCCCCCTCCTTGCCCTTAGGCATTCCTAGCGGGAGCTGATGTCATCAGTGCTGGCGTGCTGTGCCCCCATTTATTACGCTGTGAAGGAAGGAGCCGGAGCACAAGGATGCCAGCTGACGGCTCATGAGCCAAAAATGCTCCTGGCAGATGGCTTGGCAATAAATTCAAGTTTCAGGTGGACTCAAGTTAAGCAGGTTCCAATTCTTGTTGTAAAACTTTCTTATACACTCGAGACTACTTTCATGCTCTAGTAAGTAAAATCAAATACAACCCTTGCTGGGCTTCAGGGCCCTGGTATTAAACATTAATCCTAACTGAGAAGGCCTGTGCATGGCCGGCTGAGCTTAGGACATGCTCTGAAAGGGTGCCTGGAACATGCAGGAGCTGTGTCTTCCTGCCATCTCTTTCTACATTTGATGGGAAAGACATTCTGGACGGTGGATAAGAGGCTTGTGCCAAGTGCAGCATCATTACAGCTCTGCACGTAGGGGGAAGGACCCACCACACATGGGCGACTGGCCCCCACGATCATCTGCGGAGGGTTTCTGGGGTGACTAACTCATCTCCTCATCAGTGACTGCATCTTCCCGTGATGGAGAATTCCTGACAGTGGCCCTCTGGAGGCCAAGAAGTTAATCTGATTCTTAGACCCATGGGGGAGACACTAGCCCAAACTATGAACTTGTTTTTCTCTTTACGCCTCGGGCATCCAAACTCCCCAAGAAATATTGCACAGAAGGCAGGTGCGAGAAGCGGGGAAGAGGCCCTGCCCAGGCCTACCATGCTTGGGAGAGAAACAGCGGGACCAGATCCTCGGACCCCTCGTGGCCTCTATTCACTGCTGGAGGAAGGGGCTGAGGGGGGCAAGGAGCTCTCAAAGGCCCATCTCTTGCCCCAAATTGTGACAGTTCTATAACAGTGCAAGTTCCAAAACTTGCTTCCTTTTCAAAGGACTGTTCCAGCCCATGCATCAGTGCACATCCTGTAGACAAATGATGACACAGCCCCGCCCACCCTGTGTGGCGGCCTGGCTCTCTGAGGAGCACCTGCCGGCTTGGGGGTGGTGGAAAGGGTTGGGGACATCGGGCCAAGGGGGAAAAGTGTGCCCATTAGTGACGTATTAAAAACACTCTGCTGCCTTTCAAAAGCAGTACAAATAATTAATAAAATAGGATACAGAATCTCTGAAAAATCCTTAGATCTAAGTGTGACCCATGATAAAAAGGGACACTTTTAGAAAACAGGTTAAAAAGAATGGCAGCTTTTCACGCCCTGGTGACAAAAGCATATGTCCAGAGAAAAATCATTAGAAGGTAAAAAATGCTTCACAGCACAACTGTCTCATGACTTTACCTCCAGTGACGGGGGGGAAGGCACAAAAGGAAGGGATGCCAGGACATGAGGACTCAAGCCACTCCGTCACAGCTACGTAGCCCCTGCCTTCCCAGCGGCCATGCAGGCGATCTGGATGCCTGCCGAGCATCCGGGGCCCACACTCCTCCGGGTCCCACACTCCTCCGGGTCCAGTCCGAGGCTTCCCCCAGGGCTCACTAGTCCATCCACCTTCAGGCTGGGACTAGGTTAAAATTGCTTAAACCAATCTTTTAACTGGTCAGAAAGGTGTAAATCCTCCACCTACCACAGGATTCTTGACAGTAACTTTTCATCCCTCTGTTTTTGTTTTATAACAAAGTTGGAAACCAAAGTCTTACAAGTGAATGTTTTTAGGGGCACCATTATACAGTAGACAGAATACACGAGAGCTTGGTCAGGCGCTGGCATCAGAACTCCATTGCAGAACCCTGGCAGGTGCGCTGCTTGAGGCCACGTTGGGGAGGGCTTCCTGTGGTCACTCGATGAGGACACGGGAAAGGGTGCACAGTCTCTCTCTGAGGCTGAGGCATAATCGCCTTTTTCCTTTATGTCCCGTTCTTCAATTCCCATTCCTAGAGGGAGGAGAGTTGTAAAAATTGAAATGGCAAAATATCAGGCTGAGACAGACCATACTATGCCCTGTTAAAATTGCACTTGAAAAGTGTGGGTTCTGGGCTACTGTGGAAAACAGCACGGGGGTTCCCCAAAGTAAACACAGAACTACCACACGATCCAGCAATTCCACTTCCAGGTACTTACCCAGAAGCACTGAAAGCAGGGTCTCATGCAGGTAGGTATCTGAACACCCATGTTCACAGCAGCACTATTTACAAAAGCCAGAAGGCAGAAACAACCCAAGTGTGTGTCAACAGATGAATGTGCTGTAATCCGTACGGTGCACTAGTACTCAGCCTTAAAAAGGAAGGAGATTCTGACACATGCTACAATGTGTATGAATCTTGAGGATATTATGCTAAATGACATAAACCAGTCCCAAAAGTACAAATGCTATGTGATTCCATCACATGAGGTCCCTAGAGGAGTCAAATTCACAGACAGAAAGTAGAACGGTGGGTGGCAGGGGCTGGGTGAGGGGCAGATGGGGGGTTAGTGTTTAATGGCACAGAGTTCCACTCTGGCAAGGTGCCGAAGTTCTGGAGATGGAAGGTGGTGACGGTTGAACAGTAATGTGACTACCTGATACCACTGAACTGCACGCTTAAACATGGTTAAAACGTTGAATTTTATGTTACACTTATTTTGCCACATTAAAAAAGTGTTTTTTAAAAAGTGTGGTGCTTAAATCTAATCAACATAGTGATTGGCCATGCACCACCCCAGGCCCTGCAGTCTCCATACCACCACCACCACCACGAGGGCAGAGACGGGGGCTCCAGGGCTGGCGATGGGCATACCTGTGCCTGATCTGACAGCAGTCCTGGGAGGTAAAACGTGTTCCCATCTTACAAATCAGGAGCAGAAGCTCAGTGGCTCACCTCAGGTCCAAAGCCATGAAGCTGGAACCAGAAGCCACCCATTCACTGCACAGCCCGTCCCCTCTGCACTCTGCCACACCATCCCCAGAACAGGCTGCACCTTCTATTCCATGTCTGGTCCTCTCTGACCAGTGGCTGGGCACCCTCCACCCTGTGTCACCTGGCTGACTCTTGTGCATCCTGAGGACCAGGCCCGGTGTTCCCCCCACCCCCGCCTCCCTGGGTAGCCCCTGCTGGGAGGCAGCGTCAGCATCCCATGTGCCACTTCTACACGTCAGCTGCATGCCTTCAACACCCTGTGGCTGATCCGCTTGCTCCTCAAGGGGAAGGTTCTCCCCACCTCTTCCTCTCTGTCCACTCATCCATGTCCCCTCCCCTGTGTGGCCGCCCAGAAGACGCAGAAGCCTGGGCTGCTCATGCTCTGGAGCTGCGTGGCTCTGCACTGGGGTTTCACCACAAGGTTCTGTTTCCAGAAGGAGGAGGCAAAGGGGCAGAGCAAGGCCAGAGCAGCGCCCACGGCAAAAATCACAGGACCAGACCTCTCTTGTCCTTCTCACTGACTGCTTAAAAGGAGCTGAGAAGAGAGTCCAGGTACTGCACTGTGAATGTGGCTGACACGAACTGGGTCATTCCTGCCATACCCAGACTAAAAGTGTAGTTGAGAGTCCAGGACGAAAAAGCACTCGGGGCACAAAGCACCTGCTCCAAGAACTTTCTACCAACTCAGCTGCTGAAACAGCCTGCTACATCCCCAAGACCAGTTTTATTCCAGTAGCTGCTAAAACAGCCTGCCATGATTCTAGGACTTATTTTACCTGCTGCCAGGGCTCAACAAAGCCTGCCCACTCTCAAAAACTTTGCTAGTGCCAATGAGCTTTCTTTCAAAATAGTAACGTTCCTGTCGTTAATAAAAATCACAGACTTTTTGTTGTTTTTCAGACATACTGGAGACCACCTGGCCTGTGTGTTTCCCAAATAAAACGTAATCTTAGAGATTTGCCTCTATATCTTTTTTTACTTTAACAGGAGCCAAGCCTTTTGTGACTCAGCTGTGGTGGAACCTTGGAGAAATTAACCTCTCTGAGCCTTAGTACAACGTGAGTCCTCCCAAGGACTTCAAAGCATAGGAAAAATGTGGGTGAAAATCCCTTGCTCAGGGCTCAGCCAGCACATGCGGGCTTGCCTCCTCTGTGCTCAGCGACACTGGCCACGCAGCACACTGGACTGATACAAACGTCTGACTCCCCATATTTCCAGGGCTTTATTAACTGGATCATGAGTACTCTGCATATTTCTGCATACTGCATAAAATTTAGAATTTCTCACCTTTTCTAGAATAAAAAATCCAAGTTTAATTAATAGTTAAATGCATGGCATTAGCAGATGTGGCAGAAACAAAAACCAAACAAGCCACCCTCAGTGACAACAAAAGCACACAAGGGGACACTGTTGGGCGCGTGGTTAGAAGACCTCATGTTCTGCAAAGGGGAGGATGACTAGGCCAGGTGCCTGCCCCACACCACCCCCCTTCCTCAGTTTCCCTGAGACTTCTCTATGGGCCGCTATAAAAAGAGAGGGTGTCCAGAGCATGAAGCCACCAGGTTGTCCCTGGCGGGTATTCTTTTTTGCACAGCTTGCCAACTTACCACCAGGCAGCGGCGGTTCTAGAGAAAAGACTTAAATGGTATCTCTATGTGCCGCCAAAAAGATTTAGCACACAAGTTTAGCAAACTTAGTAACGTTTCAAAGCACAGGCCCACTGACCACAGAGCAGAGTGACAGAATGAAGATGCATGAACACTGTAGGAGCGGGTGGACAGGCGCTGCCGATGACATGGAACTGCAGGCGTGCATGACACTGAATGTCAGTGCCTGGCACCTGCTCCCTGTCCCCTGTGCACATGGCTCATGCATGAGCTGCTTTGGAGGCAGGCCTGCAGTTCCAGAACCAGCCTTTGACAGTGGCCCTCAGCACACAGCTTTCCCCAAGCTGAGGGGAAGGAGATGCTGGGCCCAGAGCTGGGTGTGTGGCCGATTCTAAGCCCCTTTTAAGCCAGGCAATCCTGTAACATGTAATCTGACGTCATCTAACTTCCACTTTCAATATCTTTTTTTTTTTTTTTTTTTTTTTGGCAGCTGGCTGGTATGGGGATCTGAACCCCTGATCTTGGTGTTACAACATGACATTGTAACTGAGCAAGAGGCCAGCCCCCACCTGACTTTCCAAAGAGCTCTTTCTCAGGCTCAGGGCATTCTTCATCAAGAGTTGGGAATTATTTTAGGAATATTGCCTGAGATAACACTTCCCACATTCGGAATAAGTCAGACTCCCCTGGTCCTCAGAAAAAGGCTGGGGTGGGCAGATAAGAAAACATCTATGATGCACCTGCAAGTTCATCAGTGTTCCCAGGGTCAGAAGGCCATGCTGCACCTCCACCTCCAGCCCTGGTCACTATTCTCAGAGATCCTGGAAACCCTGCTCAATCCCTTTTTTTTTTTTTTGGTGGTGTCTGGTAATGGGATTGGAACCCTTCACCTTGGTGTTACAACACCGTGCTCTAACCAACTGAGCTAACTGGCGAGCCCCATCCCATTCTTTAGCAAAGTTGTACATAAGATTCCCAGCCAGAATGACGGGAACGGCTTCTGCTGTGTTTTCTGGAACTGTGAGCGTGGATGGTCTGCAGAGCTGACAGTGCGTCCAATCCGGCGGTGACCACTCACTGTGCATCTCTCACAAAAGCACAGGAGGGGCTGACAAGAGCCAAGCCTCTGGCCAATGAGCACGCACAGTGAGTGGAACCCTTCCAAGGGCCAGAGACACGTAATTCTAAATCCTGTTTCTCTGATGGGAAAGAAACCGAGCAAACGAAATAATTTTACTGCCTTTCTCATCTGTAATTAGAAAGCAGGACTTTACTGGGCAGCTTGATTCTCAATATCCCCCAGGCAAGACATATTCTTCTGTAAATGTGCATAACAGTCACAAACTAAGAACACCTGATGGGCAACAAGAAAAGTCATGCAAATTAGACAAAGTAGTTCTTCTTTGCCCCCAACTTACCAGTATGCAATCTTCAGTAAAATACCTTTGCCATGGAGAACAGATCCTCTAGGACGCTGTCGGTAACCACATCCGCAGGAACCCTCCCATGAATACACCAAAGAGCATACAAGCGGCTGACACCCATGTACCTAATTCTATACCCACCCTTCAGAAAATAATATATTTCTAGCCAATTTGGAATGGATTCCAAAAGCTGTCTAGGAACAAAAGGAATGCCAGCAATCAGAGGACCCTCTGGAGACAACGGAGGGAGGACACAGGCCCCACATCCATCAGAACAAATGAAATCCACATGCATTCCCCATTCACGTCACTGCACCAAGTACGATTTTTACGTACAGTACACTTTCAGTTACAACAGTCAGTAACAGTTTGCTTTGAGAAATGAGAAATTGTGTTTTAAAAACTTGTGAGGTTTTTTAAGTTTAGCCTCCAAAAGTGTCAGTGGCTAATCCCTTAGAAGATCGGAAGATGCTACAGGAAGCAGAGTGATTTCCTACAACACCCCAGAGACTGGTTTGTAGGCTGAGTGGGGCTGCAGAGGGGACTGGAGAAAAGTCTACTCCTCGACTTTTTTTCTTTCTTTCTTATTAAAAGAATCATAGCATTTAAGCACTGGAAAGGACCTCAGTGGTCACCTGGTCCAGTCTCTACTCTGCCAATGAGAAAACAGGTCCAGAGAAGTCCAGAGTCCTGCCCATTTCTGAGACGGTCCCAGAGATGTCTGTTCTTACTGACACTCATGGAAACTCCTCTAGGCAAGGTGCAAGTCTGTTTTTGGCTTTGAAGACCCACTTCCTAAAGGAAGGTCTGGCGCACAGTAAGGAGGCGAGTGTTCACTCAATGGAATCCCACAGGAGGCTGGACGCAAGGTGCGGCAGGAAAACACACTTAGCTCCTCCATCCTGCTCTGTGTGGGATGGCTGCACCACCCCAGGGTGGGCCACCGCGGGAATCGGTGACTCACCTTGGCCTTCCGCAGCACGTGCCCACGGCAGGGGGAGCTGCCTGAGGCCGGCGGGCTCTTCCTCAGGATGGCCGCGCTGTTCACTGGCATGGGGCCTTCCGCGTCGCTAGTGTCACAGCTGGAGATGGGCGAGTTTTCCAAAGTCCGATGCCTAAACACGGGAGACTGTTAATGGAGAGAGGGAAAACCCTGCATGAGAAATGGTCTCCAGACCACCAGTATTCCCCAGCAGGAAAGTGGTTTAAAGAAGAAATGGGTTTTGAAAATGAGCCAAAAACAACAACGTAAAGGACTACTGTAGAGCTGGTGCCTAATCCCCAGTGCTCCTTTAAAAGGCCCAGGTCACAGACAGGAAAGCTGAGGCTTGGGGATGCTCTAACTTGCTGGTCGTGCTGGGAAGTAGTGAAGGTGGGGAGATTAGAGTCCACATCGAGGAAGGGCTCTCCTACTCATATCGTGCTGCCTATGACTTGTCCATCTATACACTGTTTCTAATTCTAAAAGCTCTCCACCAGTCAGCTGTCCTCGAAAGACCCAGGCAGAGCAGCCAGTGGAGACGGGAATCAGCACTAGCTGATGGAGCCCGGCCACACTGCACGGGGCCCGCAGGAGGAGTGTGGGTGCTGATCAACACTGGGGAGTTCTGACTGGCTAAAACAGAAGGAAGAGGTTTTCTGCGAGGCTTAAAATGAAACAAAATGTACCCTTGGTGGCCAGGCCCCGGGCTCAGATCTTCCATCTGGGATCACGAGCTGCTCTTTGGAAGCAGCACTGCAGTCTGCTGCATCTCCCAGATGGAGTGTCCAGGGAGTAACTCTCCCTACCATGACTGCCACAATACATAATGTGAAAAGTACCGCTCAGGGAACATGGAGTGTTCTTTTAGAACAGTGTTCCAATTACCATTAAAACAGGTAGAATCCCTGTCGGGTTTATTTATGGATCCCCAGGCAGCCAACTTTTCCCTGTGTTCCAGCTTTCCTTGGCAATGTTGTTAAGAGGCAACACTGGCTGGGAGGGAGTGGGGGATGCAGTGGTTAGTAGAAAGGACAGACCAGTAGTGATGACACACATCCTAGGAAAGGACAGGCTGGGCTGTGAATGAGGCAGCACGTGACACACGTCTGGGAAGTGTCTGTCTAACAAGCCATGCTCCTGAGGATGGGGTCTGGATGGCGGTTAAGGCAGAACATCGCCACCGGTGCTGGGCAGATGATGGCAACGAAGTCCCCAGAGTAGCCCGCAGAAAAGAGAGGAAGCAACATAGCACCAGGGCCTGAAAGAGGGGAACCTGAGGCAGCCGCCCAGGGCTGGCCTCCAGGAGGACAAGCTCTGGCCTTTGGAAAAGCACTGGATGATCAGGCAAGGCTGGCCAAGAGGCCGGAGGGAAGCGCTAGAGAGACGGGGGCAATCCAGCCCAGAAGAACGCAGGGTCGTGGTTAGCTGGGGTGGCTGTGCCAAAGGGCACCTGAGACTGGACAGAGGCAAAAACTCCAGTGTCAGCTGGATTTAGAGGACCAGAGGTCACCTTGAGGAAAGCAGGCTCTGTGAGAGGCTGACCACAGTGAGCTGAGAAGTGAGCAGGACCAGTCAGACACTGAGAACAGACAACTGTTTCCAGAAGTTTAACTTGGAAGGGGAGGTGTGAAATATAGGACAGGTATTGGAGGGCAACATGGGGCCAAGGCAAAATCACTATTTTTTTATAGATGGAACAAACTAGAGAGTCTGTCTGTGCTTTGAGGGAAGCTAACAGAAAAGGGCGCTGAAGACAGGAGAAGGGTCCCCACAGGTGCCTGGACATCAGGGGAGGTAGGGTCTAGGGCCGTGGGCAGGGGATCTCCAGCTGCCACAGGTCAAAGCGTGGAGGTGGAGCCCTTGCTCCAGCTGCTCCTGCCCCAGCCCTCCACACAGGACAGGAAGCCTGTGGGGCTGTTGGCCTCCTGCCTCACATCACCACAGCCAAGAGTCACGAGGGCCCAGAACTCCGTATGCACCAGGGAAGACTCCCCTTGCCCCCGCCATGCCAGGCAATGTGCACAGCCTCACTGCCACTCTCTAATGGCAACTGACCCCTTACACCTCTGGTCCCCATTTATGTCAGATTCCAAGAGGCCAAGGACTCCTTGAGTTCTAATTCTCACTGCATCCCCGCCATTCCTGCTTTATGGTTCTCCACAGCCCTGTCTGTCGACACCTGACATGCATTTATTTTACTGGTCTGTCTCCCCTCCTGAGAATACAAGGAGTCTTCAAAAAGATCATGGAAAGATTCACATTATCTTTCAATTCCATTTTTCTGCAAACTTTTTGAAGTAGCCTCATATCAGCTCCATGAAACAGGGATTCTCACCTGCCGTGTTCACATAATGAATGCAGGAATGAATGAATATACATACCTTGGCTAGGCACCGTGCCACAAGCTCCTGCGCACACGATCCTGTGCTGCAGGCAGTACTATTACAGATCAAACAACTGGGGCCCGGAGAGGATGAAGACCTCACACCCTGGCCTATGTGCTCCCAAACCTGCTCTTAAACACTCCACCCTGTGGTGGTGGAAGGCACTGACAGCACAGCCGGTCTTATGGTTGGTGAGGGAGCAACCACCAGGCTGCTGGAGCAGCTCTGCCAAGTGGGAGGGAAGACACTTCTGGAAGTGGGGGCGGTGGCCACACAGGGGGACAGGAGGCTGGAGTCTGGAGAAGCAGGGAGATGTGGTGGAAGAGTCTCCGTGGAGAAGGGGATAATCAAGTGACAAAGGCAGCGCGGCATGGCGAGTCTGCTGGGTGTGGTGCGGTGGTTGGGCAGACTTCAGAGGGCTCGCGAGGAAGAGCATGGGCAGACTCATTGGCGCAGCATTCTGCCCAGGGGATTGGACAGAAGGACCCAAAACAAGAGCATCCAGGAAGCAGGGGGTAGGGGCCAGGGGTACTACGTGGTGTTTCGTCTGGAGAAGGATGGAGCTGAAAGGCAGCCTGTGCCCCCTCACTGTCTGCTCTTCCGTGCTCTTGTTCACTTGACCTCTTTGGGCCTCAAGTTCATTTGTAAAATGGAAAAAATAACATCTGATTCCCAAGATAGTAAGGATCCCATGAAATAATCAAGTGAAAAAGACAACAATCAGTTCTCAGTGGCTGTTAGTCAAATGAGAGTGAACAGTGAACAATTTAAGGGTATGATTCATGTTGGAAAGATGACCTCCCTCTGTTCTGTTAGATTCTAAGAGGATACAGGCTATGTTCCATTCATTTCAGCTTCCCCAGCACCTGGCATAATTTATAAAAATTTGCTACATTGCATTAAATTTTCTATCTAATGAATTGGCATCAAATTAGGACTTGGCTCAAAAGAGATAGAACTGGACCTATTAGAATCACATTATGCAAAGGGGTAAGAAACAGACTCAGTATCCCCATCACCTTTTAACCATCTGTGAGAGAGATGAGAAAACTCCATGTCAGTGAATGTGGAGCATGGGTGACAAGTGTCTGAAGCTGACACATGCACTATGTCCTTGCTGTTAGAGCTAAGGGACCATGAGTAAGCTGCGCTGGAGAGTCATTCTGTTGTCCAGCACCACACCGACTTCTAGGGTGAGCTGTCAGGACACTTACCTGTGGACTCGATGTCCCTGACTTTGGCTCGATGGCCAGCCCCAGAGTGACCCCGCCCGCCAGCGCTTTCTTGAGGCTCTCCTTGACCTCTGTCAGCTCCAGCTCCAGGTTGACGCGCTCAGTCTCCTTCTGCTTACACTCCTCCTCCAGCTTCTTTAGCTTATCTTCCAGAATCACCTGGGTCTTCCTGCCTGAAATCCCAGAGACACATCATTGCTCCAACATCAGGCATAGATTTTCAGAATAACAGAGAACTTTGGTACCCCTAAAAGGATTGCTTAAATTTTCTCGGTTGAGCTTCCCTGACTCTGGTCCTTTCTATAAAACTTCGATTCAGCTGTTCTTTAAAGAACGAAAGTCCTTGTCTAACCATTTTCCTTTGCTGCTGCTGGGAGAACATAGACCAGGAACCAGGAGATCTTGATTCTCAGAAATTCAAGGCATTTCTGGGTCTGGACTTCAAAAGTACTCATTTTAAAATGTGGAACTTAAGCTATATATCCTTCCCAAAGGTGCCACTGACTTGAGCGGTCTAAATGTGCTCTGTTCTGACTCCTCTAGAGTCATCTGATTTGCTCCATGGCAATAAGCAATAGCATGGCTTGCATCTCTACAGGGCACCTCACTTTAAGGCACATTCGCTTTATTTTATCTGAGATTGGTTGCAGTGACCTAAGATAGCAGGTAATGAGCCCACTGGACAGATCAGAAAACCAATCCCAAGAGGCTAATGGACTTATGCACGAGCCCTGGGCAAGTGCTGTCAGAACTTGAGATTCTCTTTTTCAAGGTCAAAAGCCCTTCTAACCTTTCTGCATCTTCCCTATCTTGCAAACCTGAAACAACAGAAGGAAGAATGCACTTGTGTGTCATTGAACTCGGTGCTCTTTTCCAGCTCTCCGCCCCTGCACTTGATGCCTCCCAGGCAGCCTCGGGCTGACCTCACATCCTGCCTCCTCTATGGGGTATCCCCGGTCTGCCAGCCACAACTGTCCCCCATTCCCTAAACCCCAAAGCACTTCCCTTCAAGTAATCACTTAGGCACACGCCAGGAGCGGCCCGAGCTGCTGCTCAACTGCTCGGTGTGCGTAAATGTCTGCTCCCCTGCATGTGAGCCGTTTGCCAACTGGGGCTCCTCTCTGGACCCCCCTGTCCTCTGCATCTGCACCTCCCTCTCCCTTCCTAGGCTAGAAAAATCTAAAGAGCTAATCTTGCCCCAGTATTAGAGCCAGTCTGGACCTGAGCAATATGTATTTAAGTAGTTTCGTCCCCAGAGTCAGGAACTAAATACCTAGTTCCTGCCAGCAAGAATGAACAAGCCTTCCAGTGGCACTGTTCTGACTCCTGACTCGGTTCCCCTGATAACTGTGCATAATTATACTCCCAGTTCCCCTCCAGGGGTCTGTTTTCCACTAACCTGGCCTCTTCCCCGAGCCATTCAAGACTCGAAACACTGCCTTGCTCTCACCAGTCCCTTCTCAGGGAATGGAGCAGAGACCTCTTACCTTTCCAGCACTTGTGAACATGACTCATCCCTGTGGACCACCCCCCTGCAGAGAAACCCAACGGACTCATCTGATGCAGTGACCAGAATCTGCTGAGGCCTATGGTCATAGGACTGTCCTCCAGACAACCTCTGTTGTCAGCACCTGAGGCTGGAACAGGTCCCCAGCACCTCCCCGGCCACAGCCAACAGCTTGTGGTCAGGTGCCAGCCTCGGCCTGCTGTGTTATCCACCACGGTGGCACCTGCACTGGGTTCACTGGCTGTGCTCCCAACCCCAGAAAGCACCTTATGGAGTGATGTTCATTTACTAAAATGATAGCCTCGGTGAGTCAGATCCTTTGGGCAAAGTAGAATGAAACGTACAGTTTCTAATACAAATAGGCACCCTGGGCCAATGAGAACCAAGTGTTTCATACCAGCGTTCACTTCAATGGCAGCTCTAAGGTCTTTTCTTTCTTTTCGGAGCTGGGCCAACCTGTTCCGCAGGGCTTCTTTCCTCTTCAGCAGCTCCTCTTCTTTGGTCTGTAACCGCTTAGCGTCAGCCTCTACCCGGTTCTTGCCATATTTGTACTGGTCAGCATCTTAAAAACAAACAAAACAAAACAAAAAAATCAGCAATAGGAAATTAGGTTTAATCAAGCAGATAATAGGGTACTTCATAAAGCCTATTTAATCAGCTAACTCGGAAAAATAAACTCAAATCCAGTTATTTTGCTAATTCAACAAGAAAAAGAACAGGATTGGTTTGAACTAAGTAGAAAAGTAACTAGTTTCAATTCTCCAATATTCTTTGATTCAAATTTTTAAAAAGCTAAAATAGAATATTAGGAAATCCCTTTGATTTGCTTCCCTTTGAGGCACACGACTTGTCGTGAATCTTCACCAAGGTTGAATGTGAACATTACATAATCTGAAAAGATATTACGATCAAAAATAACTTCTGGAATTTGTGCAGTTCTCTGTATTTTTCAAAATACCTCCATAACACTGCACATCTGTTCCTTACAACCACGTCCTCCAGCTGTTTTGCTCTGACTTGGTGCTAGTGACACCCCCAGCACTGAGCTCAGCACCTGGCACGGCGTGAGCACACAATAAACATTTGCTGTGTGCATAAAGGAACAGATGAATGAAGAGACAACACAGAGTGTGTCTGGGGCCTGGCTGTCTGGGTGTGAACCCAGCTTGCCACTGGTAGCAGCGCGGCCAGTGCTTAATCACTCTGTGCATCAGTTTCCTCATCTGTGAAAGGGGAATAATAAAAGAAGGGAATTCATACAGTTGTTATGAGGACTGAATTAATTAGTATTCATAAAGCACTTAGAACAAGGACAAAAACAAGCCCTACGTAAATGCTTGTTAAATAAAATGAATGAATGAATGAGTGAAGAGGAAACTAGTTTCAGGGAAAATTTAGACACCTGGTCAACATTAAAATTTCTTCCTCTTATTAGGCTGGCCTTCCAATAATAGTAATTTAGAAAAAAACCTCTTTGGGAAAATACACTGCATAGATAAAGAGATGAAGATTCCAACAGAACTGTGACCTAGGATTACCCCTTCTGAAGTTTCATCTGTCTCCCAATTCTTCTAAAAGTTAATTGCTCACATAGGACATCACTCCATGGCCTTCCTACTTCATGCATACTCTGTCGTCTCAGCTGCCCCGTATCTGACTACTCACTAGACCAGTGACTGCTCCAGGCTGGAAGCCAGGAGGGCGGCGTGATGATTTCTAATAGACACATTGGACGCAGAGGTGGGTGAGCTGCACCCTGCCCCTTCCTGGCCATACGATTTGGGGCAATCTCCCTAAACCTCAGTTTCACCCTCTATTAAGCAGAACGGCAAGGACTACCTTATGGTTCTATTTTAAAATTAGATATATGTACCTAAAAACATCTAGCAGAAAGATAAGATGCCTGGGACATGGTGGCCACTATGGGAGCGCTCATCATTACAAGTGAAGACTGGTTCCCTAGAGCCTTGTCCACTCGGAGACCGTGGGAGCAACTGCCTGTATCAAATGTTGGATTTGCCAGTTCTTGCACTGCAAACCATCAGGATTTCAGTAAGACACTGTATCTATGAAGGCTTGTATATAAAGTTATCACTCCCCAATCATCTTTCTCCTCACTAAAAAACCCACAGAATGATATTAAAAGAACCGGCAGCCTGAGGATAACTGTTCAATAATCTGAAACAAAAGCCCTGCCAACTCATGGCTAAGGGAACGACATATTTTGCAAATAGGGACACGTCCAAACTCTCCTCACTTATTGTTGAACTAAGTAAGATGTTTCCCCAACAAACCTACACGCAATAACCTATATATTTCCACATCTTTCGGTCCTCACGTAATAAACCCCATGCAATTGGCAATGAAACTGGCTGAATTCAGCAAAAACACAGAATGCAATTATTTTTCTCTTTTGTCACCGTTACATGTCACCAGAGTTAATAAAAATACCCTACAGAAGGTCTCACATAATAAAGGAATAAATCACCTAGGAAATAAAGCAAGGTAGATACCGAAAGAGACAAACTACTGCAATACAGACCTCATGGGATTCAGAGCTTGTGTAATGAACCTGGTCAGTTACTGCCTCCCTCCTCAACCCTCCCCAGATGACCAACACTAACGAAAGTGAATATAAATCTACCCAAATGCATTAGGGAAATAAGATTTGCCAGAAATATAGGTCAAAATGAGTCAGCACATTAAACAAATGATGATGATAAGGAGGATTTGGCCCAACTGACTCCCAACCTACCTACTTAAAACGTGTGCTTGTGAGGACAGAGGTGTAGATAAGCTTACATCCAGAACAAGTGAGTTTCCTTGGGGCAGAAGTGGCCACGTACTGCAGAACAAGTCCAAGGCCCCTCCGTGTGTATGGCCAAGAACAAAGCCAGCCGCAATTCCCTTCCGTGTACTCTCTGACTCCGAAGTTAAGTCACAGTGAAAATGGATGTCAGCTAAGTGTAGGTATCAATGCCTTTTTCTCTTCTACAACCTGGCTACACTGATCCAGACTGGAAAAGATCAGTACAGATCCAAAATGGCGACGGCATATAATCGTATTAAACTCACCGTTTGCATTGAACTCACACCTCCTCTCTGGGAAACCTTCCCCAACATGCCCAGACTGACTCAGGAGCTCCCAGACCTGGTAAAACCTTGTGCTTGCTGACCTGAGGTGTGTCTCTCCACCAGGCTGCAGCAACTCGATGGTGACTATTCTCTCTTATCTTTGTGTCCCTAGCAACAAGTAGAGTGCCTTGTATAGAAAACGCTGCCTGGCCAGCTCCCTGTTAGGAGGAATGACCAGCCATCCAGCAGTATGGAGGCAAAAGCAAACACAAACACACAGACAACAGGGTCCCCTTGTTACCCATCTGGAGCATGATGAAGGAAGAGAGTCTCTCACTCCTGTCTTACTGCTTCTCTGCCCAGTCCATTTCCTCCTAGATTTGGAGTCTGAAAGCCTGGTACTCGGGCCAGCTGTGAGACCTCAGGGGAACCACTTAACCACTTGGACAGTCTTTTCTCACTTGTATAATGGGGTAAATGACAACACGTACCCTGATAAAGTGGCCACGAGAAAGAAACAGGATAAGATAAACAATGGTTTGCTGTAGGCTACAATACACTGTGGGATTAACGATTCCTCCTAAATCCCTGTGTTTCTCTATTGCTTTGAGGTACAAGTGCTACCGCACTTATTTCAATTGCAGCAACCACAGTAGCCATTTGTTCCCATGTCTAACAGATGAAGAAGCTGAGTTTAGAAAGTTTATGTGACTTGTCAATAACAGATTGGGGACACAAACCAAGGTCTCCTGACCTGAAGTCCAGAGCCACGTGGAGCTGCACAGCATCCTGCACTTACAATTACCTCCCATTTAAACGTGCTTAATCAGTTCCACAGTTCACAAACCAGTTGTTTCCTTTTACATGCAACAGCTATAAAAGCTGGGTTAGAAGTCATCGCCATTCTTCAACCCAGCAAATGAGGAGGGATGGTACTGTGTCCTGTTCCATCTCTCCAGCTGACCCCAAACCTGGCACGTGCTGCGTAAGCAGGCCCAGACAGCCCTGACTCTGCCAACCGCACTCACGATGAGGAAGCGAGACATCCAACGACAAACTTACTTGACGCTGTCCGTTTCACGCCGGCTGCAGAATCAGCTTTCTTTGGCTGACTGCTCTGAGTCTTCCCTTTTCCTGTAACCCCATTAGATGCCACTGGGGGCTTTTTACTCTTGAACTGCTGAAATAAACACGAAAGACAATTAAAACCAAAATGAAAAAAAAAATTTTTTTTCTGCAGTAACTTATTTCAGTTTCTTACTCATTAAGTAGAACCTAGCACAGACAGAGAAAAAATAAAGGTAACAGAAAACTAATTTCATTTCCAAACATTAGACTGCTGTGTTTTCTCTAGAATGGTTAAGAAGGGTCAAGCATTGAGGTTCATGGCAAAGGAAGACCTAGTTGTCTTCAGATGGAATGTTGCAGAAGTTATGCCTTCCTATTGGGAGATGACAAGCAAATGCTAATCAGGAGACTGGCACAGGTGGTGGACTACCCAAGAGCATTCCATTGAGACTAATTTAAGTTTGTGTTTCTAAAGATAAATGGCTTTTATTTTAGTGGAATGCTTTTTACGGGAGCAGCATGACTGTGCAGTTAGATTTCTGCTTCAAGGGCTTTCACACTGAGTGACATCCTTCCTAATGGGATAAATAACTGCCTTTTGATTCACTGACAGGGTCTGAGGAAGGAAGCAAGAGAACCTATATAGAAACAGTACAAATAATATAGAAGCCAAGTTTTGACTAAGACAAGTGTTTAAAAAATTAAATAGTATCCCTACTTTTTTGATAGCTGTAAGACAACAAATTTTGTATTTTGCCTAAGTGGTATTAGTGGTAATATATTCAGCTTGATGGCAGAGGTTAGCTCTAGATATCCAAGCCCATGTTTCTTCCATTGTATTACACTTCCTTCTGTGTGGGCCTCAGTTTGGGGGATGCAGACAGATCTTGCTTCAATTCTGGCTCCATCACTTAGTAGATGCTGATCAGGTCATTAAAGTTTTCTGAGCCTCCATTTGATCGTTTAAGAATATGGAGACTCCAATACCTCCTTACAGGGCTCCCACAAAGATCCAATGATGTACCATGCATATGCACAGCCTATAGCATGTGGTGAGTGTTCAGTGGGTGTAAGGTCCCTCCATTAAATGACAGGTTCCCATTAAAATGATCAAACGAGGACAAGACAACTAAAGATACTATAATGCAACTTGCAAACGTGTTTTCTACTTAAAACAAAAACAAAGCAAAAATGAACAAAGACAACATAAAAACTCTACACAAAAATCATGCATCAAGGATTCCCAACTAATTTGGGGACAATCCAATTGTACCAGGTGGCATATTTTGTCACTTTTTTTTTTTTTTTTTACCTAAGGTAACTCTAATACCAATACAAAGACAGATAAATACATAGATACTTGTTCACTAGGTAAGTGGAATATATACATAACCACAGATTTCTGGCACAGGTACTCATACTGGAGGCCAGTGGCTCTCACTGCTGAGCACACATCAGTTTGGGCCTCTCAAACTCAGTGAACCAGAATCTCCAGGGATGAGATCTGAGCAAATGTTGTTAAAAATCCAAAACATACAACTGTCCCATGTGATTTTTTGATAAAGCTAATCTATCGGGAGGTGCCGCTCTGACCACTGCTATCTGAAATTCTAGGATCTTACCTGGCATTCTTTACTAAGATTACCCAAAGAATAAAGGGAAAAGAAAAGAATTTTTAAATGCCCCTTTTCTTTATGTTAGTATTCTTACATCTGGTGCTTAGATCTTTAGGCAAAGCACAAAAATTCTTAGGTTAAAAATGCATGAAAACACAAAATTAGTATTTACTCTGAAATGTTAATTTTCCACAAATACAGGGTGTGGAATGAACAACAGTTCAGTATCAAGCTTATTTATCATCCAATGATCATCCAAAATTCTTATTATCACCCACTAGGTTTTGGGGAATATATGTTTACATTCATCATGGAAAAATACTACAGCACTCTGAAAATAATCCTATTTCATGTTTAAAGATGGAAAGCAATTACTTCCTCATTTATATGTAATGGAAACATATTAAAAAAAACTTGCAGTTCAAGAATCTTCTGAAAAGTTTTACTGCCCCTGTTCATTTTAAAATCTTTGCTTCCAGTTGATGTAACTCACAGAATTCACTGAGGAATTTTCTAAGAATGGATAGAGAGCCAGATGTAGGCAAAGGAGGACAGGGCGCAGGTAAGCCATGGGCGAGGCAGGAGTGTTCCTTCAGTTCCCTGGTGGCCAAATGCAAATTATACCCTGGTTGAGTAAGGAAATTATGCTTTCCCCTTAATGAGTCCCATTTACTACAAGTTGCAAACTATGTTGGAACGGCAGGACTTAAAGATGATTCTAGAATATTATAGAATGGGTTGCGATACCTGGGAGTTGAGCCCGAGAGATGCCCTCCCCAGAGAAGAGGTGTTAGTTACAGACTGGTTGGAAGGCAGGCTGGAGGAGGCGGGGTGTTTGTAATGGTTAGAGGACAGCTTGTCAGCACAGAACCTAGAAGCCTTTTTGTCAGCAGCAGAGTAGCGTGCAAAGATTTTCGGAGACGGCAAGTTATCGTACAGGCCTGCATTATCATAAAGCACCTCTTCTCCCAAGCCTCTGCTACAGGAAGCAGGAAAGCCATCTTCTGGTTCCCACTGCAACACACATAGCTTCGTCGTTAGTGACTTGGACACAAAAAACATAGCAGATTTTAGCACAGCGAGATGTTACCAGCACCCCAAAACTCTTACATACATAGACCTGCAGTTGTTTATCAATAAAACACACACCCACACCACAAACTCACACTCACACCAGACATACACCACACACATATACACACACATATACCATACCCATACCACACCCACACAAACAAGTGGATTGACTCAAAAGAACTTTTTAACTTTTGGGGTCTTAAGGAAAAATTTCTTTTTTCTTTAAATCATTCACAGGTCCACTGGATTATAAAGCTTGTTTTGTTCTGGTTTTAAAAGCAGAAAAAAAAGTACTGATTTAACATTTCCTTCTTTATAGAACCAGAGTTTGGAAGTCCTCTAATCCAGGACATGAACGTGGAAGGAAGGAGATGATTGCTGGCCTGGAGGCCTGGAGCCCCAGCTCTGCGAGGAGACTTGTGGGATCCCGACAAAGCACGCTACCTCATTTTACAGCACTTGCAGTGTTCCAGATGCTGTTTGCATGCTGCTTTACGATTACTGATTCATTAAATCTCATAGTAATCTTAGGAGGCAACAGGAAACTGAGGCCCAGACAGGTGATGTCACTGGTAAGAGGCAGGACCGGACTTCAGTGCTGTGGACATCACAGCACGCTATGCTTCTCCTAAGCCTTGGGCTCCTCTGGGGGAGGGCGCGGTGTTGGAATTTAGACCACATGCAGATTCCCAAAGGCCCACCATGCAGGAGTCAACTGTTTAGATCCATGGATAACTATCAACATGCACCATTCTGTCCCATACTCTGCTGCGCCTGAAGAAAGTGCCTTCACCAAAACACAGTCTGATAAAGAAAGAAATCAAACCATCATAGAAAATAGGCTGTTTCAAAATCTAATGGCCATAGAGCATTATTTTAATGGAAAACCTTTAGCAAAGGACTAAAATAGCTATAAGCCACTTCACAGAACAGAGAAATTTTAGAACACAGACATTAAAGCATAAGTTAAAACCAAAAACTAATAACCACAGCCAGATCCTTTTAAGTTTAAAGATCTTCACAAACTGCCTGGCATTCCAAAAAAGGCAATATTAATTCATATATTATACTCATTTCATCCTGTTTTTATAGTCTTCTTGCAGGGTTCCTTTCTGCCAGACTGTAATTACAACCTTTTGTTATAAAAATAGAAAAGATTTAAAATTCCACAGTAGGAGTGTTTCTATTCCTTTGCAATCACTTTAGTATGTCTATTTGGGGGATGCTGCGGACCCATCTATAATCTAAAAATAATGGTACAAGCAGAAAAACTTGCATGTGAGAGTTTCGTAATGACAACTTAGCATATATTTGTCCAGAGTTATTAAAATGGCCTAGACTAGACTATCATTTTCCTAAAATACCAAGAATTAAGTCATATGGAAGACTCAGAAAACACTGACAGAAACCCCATAGAAGTTTCTAGATTAAAAGTGAGTGTGTGCATACTTTCATTTTGGTTTAAGCATCAGAGGGAACACTGAATGGGTAAGAAATACTGATGCCAAAACACTACTAAAATGTCAGATATTGGGTCATAAAGTATGAACTTTATAAAACTTAGAAATTAAGCCCTCCAAAAAAGAGACTTTTTGGAGCATGTAACAGAGCTCAGCATGTAGAAAAATAGTTTAAAGAAGGGCCTGAGCAGAGGAATCCCTTACTAAGCAAAAAAGCCACAAGTATGCACACAGGATGTTATGTCTGAAGAGCTTCCACCGCCAGCCCAGCAATACAGAAACGATTCACCCAGAAACGATTCCTCAACCCAAAGCCTTAAGCATGGCAGGTTTTTACATCTAAGACAGATTAAGCTGTGAATGACCTAAGGAAAACTCCCTCCCGGGGGTCGCCTATGCCAGTATAATGTAAGTCTGAACTAAACAAGTATCTGTGTTGTTCTGTGGATTCTGTAAACCAGCCATCTCGCCCTTGTAGATTCACATTTAAGGGATGGATGTGCAGAAACACCTCCGAGAAAAGGTATATGAAAGAGTCTGCAGGTAGGGAGGTCTAGACACAGGTTTGTGAGTTATCTTTCCAAAAAAGTTGAAGGCTAAGATCAAAGGCTAGTCTAAAACCAGGGAAAAGACTGTCGAAAGACACTTGATGGCTACACAGAGCAAATGCGGTCAGAAGAATAGGGTCCCACCTTGGAAATGGGGCATCAACTAGAAGGAAGTGTGGAGAGAGGACTAAGAGCCCTGCTCTAGAGGTCTCCACAGTGCTAAGCCTCAGTGAGAAGGGCTTTCCCAAACCCCTCTGCAGGGGTAGAGGGCTATGGTAGAGTGGGCACCAGGAGTTCCTCAAATGCTGGCGACTCCGGGGTTTGGGGGGTAGAAACAGGGGTCAAGGATGAGACTGACTGAACCTAATTTCCTGCCCTGCCCCCAAGATGGGGGCCTCTACTGGATGGCCTATGCAGCTAGAATGGATGTGAAAGTGGCTCTGCCACACCCTGACACCCACATCCCAACATGAAATTTACAAGGGGACCCCTGCCATGCCTGGCTCTTCCTCTCATCTCCTTGTTTCATTCCCAGGTCTGCTCACACCCACCAGTCTGGGAGGTCCTTTAAGGACAAAGACAATATCCTATCTACTTTTTTGTCAATTCCTAGCACAGAGCATGGTCACTAGGAGACACCCAGCAAACAGGGCAAGGGAAAGAGGAGGAAAGAGGGAAGGAAGGAGGGGAGGAAAGAGGGAAGGAAGGAGGGGAGGAAGGAGGGAAGGGAAGAGGTGAGGAGAGGAGGAGCAGGACCACATGATGAGAAGATCCCTTTCCAGAATCAAGCAGGTGCCCATGGACAGACGGCCTCCTCCTGGCAGGACCCCAGGGCAAGTGCAATGGGGCAGCAGGGAGCGTCCCATAGGAGGAGGCCCCAGGACCTACTGCATATGAGCTCTTCATTAATCACCAGCCTCCTCTGACCTAGATCAGTGTGTTTATTCTCCTGAGCCCCTCACTTCCCTGGAGGCAGCTGTTTTCAGGTGCCTGCCTGGGCAGGTGTGGATTTTATGATGATACATAATGTGGAACTGATTGATGGCATCCATCAAAATGTTGGAGAAAAGAACGGAAAAGCAAAACAGTAAGAAGAAAAAACCCAAAATATGTTTGAAGGTTGAAAAAAAATCACAATAAGCATACTCTGTGCCTACCTTTGAAAAATATCTTAACATAGATGCCAATTTTAATTTGAAAAACATCTTGGCGCAGATGCCAACACTGGGAGGCCAAGGGCATGATGATTCTTCACGTGCCTCTCACTCCTCTGTTGACTCTGGGAAGGCCTCGTCTTTGAACAAGGCACAACCTGGACACAGTGCCCAGATCAGAGTGGATGCTCAATGAATGGATATTAGGTGGATGATATGGAGACACAGTAAAACAAATGTTTATCGATATGCTCTATTCATTACACAGAAGACACAGAATTCTGAGAACATCAAAAACTCCTAAGGCCAAGCAGGCCCTGGAGACTAGCTCAGTGCAAAAGTCTGCACAAAATGTCTCCAGAGACCTGAGCTGGGAGTCACGAGCCCCAGCTGTCACAAATCTACCACGAGGGAAGCGTCTTGAGTGTGTGATATGGTCATTACTCTATGGCAGCGCTTCCTTCCTGATGGTGATTTCTAGCATTTTAATCAACTTACACTGTGTTATATTTTGATTTATCTAAGTTACAGGCTCTCATATGCTGTCCTTTAGTCAATATTTTAAAGTGTGCTGAAATGTTTAATTAATGACATTGATATTAAAGGACAAACTGTCTTCTGGTGTCAAATTACCCACTTGTTCAAATGCTGATTAAGTGAGCAGCATATCAAGAAACCAGGAGATGAGAGATGGGATGGAGTTTTCCTCTTACATCAAAGCATTAAAAAATAAAAGCCTTATCACCTTTGGACTGAAACTGGGGCTACTAACGCACAGAGTTTTTCAGACAGTGTTGCCTTCAACAAAACCGACCATGTGCTCTGGAAGAATGGCACACTCACCGAGCCGTTTATGCAGGGGACGTCATCATAGTGAAGTGCCGCCCCGCTGGGGTGGGCATAGCCGTTGGACGTGCTCCCTAGGTATGGGTTAGCAGATATAACACGCCTGTTCATGAAACTGCAAGAAAGAAAATGAGTTGAAAGCCATAACCTGACTACTTTTTCCTCTAATCAAACAAGTGTCAAAGGAGTTCTGGCTTTATGCTCAGGCTGCATCGGAGGCTGTTGGGGGCAGAGGAGAAGTATTAGACAGGGTAGGGCAGAAATGGGACATCACGCTGGTGTCTCCACAGAAGCAGAAAATTACATGGTGTGGGGGAACACTGCCATTGGGTGGCCAGAGGAGGGTGAGGGTGTTGGGTGTGTGGAAAGAGGAAGCCATTTCCTCCTCCTCCAACAGAAGGCAGCCAGATCACACTGACCCTCTGCCCGAACTTCCCAGGGGCTTCTTGAGTGGCTCAGAGGAAACTCCAAAGTGCTGCCATGCCTCTGGTCCTCGCTTCCTCCTGTCTTGTCCCTGACACTCCTGTCAGCCTGTGGACGTCCTGATGGCCCTCAGGGTCTCACTGGCCATCTGCCTGGTGAGCTGCTCTCCGTTGTCCCCACTACTTGATGTCTCTGCTTGAGGGCCACTTACCAAGAGGCTGTCCCTGACCACCCGAGTAAAATATCCCACCTCCCACACTGCACTGTGGCCTTCCTCCCTGCTGCCTCCTTCTTGTCTCACCAATCGCCGCCTGGCATATCATGCATTTTCTTGTTTCTTGTCTGTTTCTCCCCACTGGAATGGCAGCTTCAGGAGAGCACAGCCTTTGTCAATTTTGGTCTTCCTGAGCCTCAAGCACACACAGTGCTCAATGCATACGGGCTTATTCACGAAGCTATGTCTGCTACAAGCAAAAGTGTAAAACCTGTGGAAGAAACAACCTACGTGGCAGTTTCTCCTCATTGGCGAAAATTAAAGTAGACTAGCGTAAAAACAACTGATTTGTTTTTAGTCCAAATTTTGTGTCTTCACAGGATCTTACATTTCTATGGTCACTAGAAGAACAAAAAAGAGTAAATAAAAAACAGCGAGGAAAATTCAGGCAGAGTGAAAACTGCCTCTTCAATGAGAAGTCTTGCCACACGGTTGCCCTGCACGTTCCGACTCGAGAGTGAGGGAGAGACCACGTCCCAGGGCATAGTCTGGGCATCACTCTAGCAGACCAGAGTCCCAGGGCACAGCCTGGGAATAGCTTGAGCAGACCACGTCCCAGGACATAGCCCGGGCATCACTCTAGCAGACCATGTCCCAGGGTACAGCCTGGGCATCACTCTAGCAGACAACGCCCCCGCCCAGTGCTGCAGCAGGGAAAGCACTACAGAGTGTGCATGCTGCCCTCTGCTGGGGAGAGCACAGCACTCTCTCCTTCTACTTGAAGCACATTGCTTCATTTATAAAACAACTCTTCCTTCGCTTGCAAAAACCTAATATACTCATTCGACACTTAGGACACATAAAAGTGTATGTAAGAAAAATATGCATAGGAAAAGAAAAAAATGCAAAGAGGAAAGACATAGCAAAACTTAGACATTTAAGAATTCTTCAATGATAGAATGTGTCATTTGAGGTTTTGGGTAAGGCACTATGCACACTCTTTGTAGAGGGGCAGTACATGGGTGAATGAAAGTAAGCCCAGCTATGATGACCCTGTCCCCTGTGAGCCTGCTGGCCCCAAGCAGCCACCCACTGCAACTGAGCCCTGTGACCCACATTTGCTTATGAGTCTTTTGCCTCCCACAGCAGGGGCTAGCTCATACTTGGTTTGCATCCTCAGTTCCTAGCCCTGTGCCGGATGCTCACCACTGATGCACAGGCGGCAGGATGGCATAAGACAGAGGATGGGGTCAGAGCCCTCAACGGACTCACTCCTGCTTCCTCAAATGGAAGAGACACCCACAGCATGGTTTACAGTGTCACTTGACAGGACTCAAGGGGCACAGGAATGAAAGGTACCAGACACACAGAATGTCCTAGTTAGAAGACACCTTTGCCACCAGCTAGTCTACCCCCTTATATTATGGGGAGAGACCTGGACCCAGTGAGCAAAACAGCTCTCCCGGGTCCCAAAGGGCAAATAGAGCCCAGACTAGATACCAGGGCCCTCGTCTTTGGCTGGTGCTCGTTCCACAATATGATTTTTTACTCAATATAAAAGTAGAAATGAGGTAAGAAGCCACGTGTCACTTGTTAAACCAAAAACATAAGAAAACCATAGGAAATATTTTTAAATAATCTCCCCAGGATTCAGATGAGATGGGGCTTAAGAGAACTGGGTCCCAGCAGGTGTCTAGTGCCCTCTCTCCAGTCCCACTGATCCACTACTTTTGTCAGCACCACTAGTATTACAGCTTTCTGATGGATCTGCAACTGAGAGTGACTTCAAAAGAGTTATAGGAGAAAACTTCAGAATATTTCCCTTGTATTATATAAGGGTACTTCAGAAAGTGCTTGAAAAGATAGCATTAAAAGAAAATAAAAATCTTTCCAGGTGCTTTTTAAAGTGCCCTCATATAATCTATAAATCTCAGTTAAAACAGGCTCTCAGGAAAATATGTTCCAGTTGTTTATCATTATTAATATTCCTAAATATTCCATTTTCCCTGGGAGAATCTACATTATTATTTTTTCTCCTACTGTTCTCTTTCCAAATAAATGATTGCCCTTTATCCTTCAGACACATACAATGCACAGATAATTCTCCTAATAATCTTCATGAGATGCATTAACTGACTGCCAGATTATATAAAACCAATAAACTTAACCTTAGAACATTTATCACACCAGCAAGCTACCATATTATGAATATTGTTTCCTTGTTAAATCTCATCTCTCAAGTTATACGGGAATGTTTGGCCAGAAAATTAAAAAATGAGAATAAACTTTATTGCTAACTGACATCTCCTATAAAGATTTTAATGAGGTAGAAAAGATTCTAGCAGTCATAAATTCATTACATGCATATTTTTAATGAATAATTTTTCAATACTACAATCTAAATTCCTTTCTCAAAAATGTGACCTTTCCATATTTAATTTATATTAATATTCCATTCATTTATAAAGCAAAAGCCAAGTTGTGTTCTTGGGAAAATATTTTTATTCAGGGTTTCTTTTAAACGTGGTTATCAGTTTGCTGATTATACTTGAAGTTACACGTGGACTTAGGATAGATTTTTTTGAAATCTAGTAACTTCCAAATAAGTATAGTTAACAAACATAAACACTTCATGTCAATCTAGTTGTGCAGATTTTGAAAAACTAGATTTATGGATATTACATTCCTTAAAAAGCCACTTTACATGTGCTTTATTTAATACATAGTACCTAATGGTTAGGAGAGTCATTGTAATTTATCAACATTTTGCTAATTAAACAGTAATGAGTACACATAAGTACTTGACTACATCTGTCCTGATTTTCACACAGAACTGTGGAAAGTTTACTTTAGAAAACCTCTAGCATTACTGAGGATTTTCTGGCAAATTTGTAAGAGACAAATTCGTTTTATCAAGGCTATTTACCTTAGTTGGGTGTAACATGGTGGTTTGATTCTTAATATGAGCCAAAGTTATCTTTACTCTGAGAAAAACTATTTCTTAGCTCTAGAATGTCCTAGCCAAGCATTAAATAAATGTTCATTCATCATTCAAGATACAAAGGGAGACTGCTCAAATTCTCCACAAACACCACTTGTGCAGAAAAACTAGACAGTGGTGTTCACACAGAACAGGCAGACAGCTTGAGTATCTGAGTTCCTCTCTCCAGACCTGAAGGGTTCCACAGTCTGAGAGAGCAATCTCATTCATTTAAAAATAACAGTGACGAATCCATAATATTTCAACTTAAATATTTTTATGAAAATTCTATTTTCCAAAATAAAAAACTATTAGTGAGAAAAGTGGCTTTGTTCTACATGTTTGTAAATCTATTTAATGTTGGCTTAAGAGAATAGAGCTGGATTCTCACACCTGCTTCTGCATTCAAGCTGTTACAATATGCTGTTTTGGCTGAACTCTATGAAGAAAATCCAGCCTCACACAGATATGGAGTGGAAAAGTGAGGTAATTATAATAGCTTTTTCAGATAGTGGTCGATACATAAAGAATTCTTTGATATTACACCAAAACTCAATAAGTAGTTGAGTAGTTTCTAAACAATTAGTTGCAATGTGGAATCTGAAATCACATCAATGAACTTACTGTACTCTTTTACACAAATCCAGTAGCTTCTCTTCACTTGGAAAGGATCTTTCACCGCGCATGACTTAGGCAGATCTTTTAACTGTTGACACACTTCATTACACAATATCAAAAAAATCACACTCATTGATATCACTACCGAACTCATCAGAAGAGTCTATACATGTTGAGACACTGTCAAGCTCAAGGTGGCAGGCACAGATTTTCCAAAATTATAATTTCTGAGTAAAAGCTCAAAGATAGCACAGGCAACAAATATTGCCAATTGTTTTCCTACAGATAATAGGTGAAGTTAGTACATTTTCAAAAAAACGTATGCAAACACCTAAGTTTGTCAGTTGGTTTTACACTGTGGATCTGTACATATGAGTGCTTTATGTGGCCTTGCTGTTACATCACACAGAATATTAAAAGACATGTACTTAAGAGATTTAATAAAAATATCTGTTGTCTGGCCCTTTACAGAAAAAGTAATAATTTTTTACTGCTTCATCAAGGACATCTGAAGTGAATCCAGCATCTTCTTTCACTGCTGCCAATGTGTGCTGGGGACAAACATTAATGATTACTAGTCCAGTGTGCTGCGACTACAACACACACAGGAGCCAGATTTACCACATTGCTTCTGCAATCACCGACGCAAATATCAGAACAGTGAAGAGGGAAAACAATGTCTTAGTATTATTATGAAAGTACTTTTGACCTTGCAGACTACCTGAAAGGGTCTCGAATACCTCTAGGGGTGTGTGGACCACACTGAGACTGCCGCGATAAAAATCTTTGCCGTCATTATGTTAAACAAGTATTCACAGTTCAAAAGGACATCTTTATGCATAACAGTATTTTATAAAAATCACAATTTAAATTTACAAAGTACTTGATTGGTGGTTCTAGAAACTCAGTCCTCATTATAGCAATATGTAGAATCATTTCAGCCTCATAGAACTGTACCCTATAACAGGAGTTGGCAAACTATAGCCCACAGACCAAATCTGGCCCACTGCCTGTTTTTGCAAATAAGTTTTATTGGTACACATCCACATCCATTTATTTATTTATTGTCTTTGGCTGCAAAGGCAGAGCTGAGTGGTTACAACACAGAATGTCTGGCCCACAGAGCCAAAAATATTTACTATTGGTCCTCATACGACAAGTTTGCTAACCCCTACTCTAACAGAAAACCCAGAGGGTTGGAATGACAAAAATACTTTAGCAAAATTTAGATTAATATACTACAAAAGGGAAAGTCTTTAGTTTTTTTTTTTTTTTTTTTTTTTTTTTTGAGTCTAAATACTCACACAAAAGTTAAGTTAAAATATTAGGGAAAAGATAAAGTTATTGGATTTTGATGCCGTTTCACCTGTAACAGGCCTTACCAGAAGGTTTGCTTGGCTGTCTGAATGACGTTTGCAGACATCTCCACATCTATATAGTCATAATGAAGAGCACCTGGGTCTGTGGATGACCCTGTCTCAGCTAGTAAAATTCCAATCCATCTGCCCATTTCTTCAGAAGAAGATGCCTGTCAAGGTGAAGGAAAAAATGCATTTTATTTAAGTAAAGATAAACCATTTTAAAATTTTCATAAATGTGTCAATAAATAGACAATATAATAGGAAAGGCAATGAAACATGAAGCACGTAAGTTTAAATGAGAAAGAAGATAGTCATTGCCTGAGGAATTGGATTACACAGCATGCATACTAAGCCTTAATGCAGGAAGTTACAAAATGATTATAACCAAAGGTAATAAAAATCTAAGGTCCTAAAATACCTTCCAGTTGTTTTGGAGGAAGGTTCTAGGGTGTAAGACAGTTAATGTGATTAATTAAATTACAGCTAAAGAAGTTGTTTAGGAACCCTCATTAATTTGGCAACAAAATCTGGCCATTAAAGGAGCCCTCTCCCACTGACATTGGCCTCACTTGGAAAGCAAAATCATGCCTATGCCTGTACTGGTCTCCAACTTCCATGGCCAGTAGCCCTTCCTGAGGTCCCCTATATGGGCCTGAAATGGCAATTTTGTTTCTCTTGATTAGATGGCATAAAAAATTAATTTACTTTTACATCAATTGTGTTTCTATAGGTGTAATGATGTTTTGTAGTCACTGGGCTGCTTTTTAAGATGTCTGAAATCTGTCCCCCAATTTGTTCTGCTTAGTTTGCAAGTTTGAAATATATCTTCGAGACTACGTTCATTAAATTTCTAAGCCATCCTTGTTAAGTGATTTAGAAAATCAGTTAATTACATTTTTGATGGCATTCTAAATGTCTAAATAAATTTGATTAATCAAATACATAAATAATGGTTAAAGTTTAGAATAAATTGAGCTACCAAATTTATGAGTTAACTGAGTGTTGGAGAAAAAACAAATTTTATTTCTTATAAAAATTACTGATTTTTTAAATAAAGACCTGTATGTTGCGCTTAAAGGCTAAAAGAAAATTGGGTTATACAATTATAACCTTGACAAGTTGAACACTGATCAGAATATAAGTAATTGTAAATATTCCATGCCACATACCATAGCCTCTCTAGAGGAAGAGCCATTAATGAAGAAGCAACTATTTTTGTATGTTGGTAAAACTAGCTAGTGATATTTTCCACATAACAAACCACTCCTAACCTGTACCAAATGGGGTATTAGGACAAAGTGAGTGGATTCTAATTATGTGTCTTGCGAAGAGTAAGAATGTAATCAGTGTTTGCCAAATTTAAATGAATTTATTTGAATACCTGGATTTTTAAAAAATCACAAATGTGTTCTCTTCACAGGTCTTTTGTCCTCCCCCAAAAAACATCTACATCAAAAATGTATCCAGGGGCCGACCCCGTGGCACTCGGGAGAGTGCGGCGCTGGGAGTGCAGCAGCGTGGGAGCGCCAAGGCCACGGGTTCGGATCCTATATAGGGATGGCCTGTGCACTCACTGGCTGAGCACGGTGTGGTGACCCCAAATCAAGGGTTACAATCCCCTTACTGGTACCCAAAAAAAAAAAAAAATGTCTACAGGACTAAATCTATACCTATGCATCTACAACTATTCCATCAGAGCATTTAAAAAAAGTATTTTAACACAATTAATATCTAGGATGTGACTGACTGATACTATTACACTAGAATTTACTAATTATTTTCTTTACAGTTCATTTTATGAAATTTCCTCATGAGCTTTTAAAAAATAACCCTGTGTTGTTGGACTGGAATTGGAGGTATTTGTTATGATCTCATGGCTTTTAATATATAGATATACAGACAGACCTGGATGTGTGTGGGTGTATTATTCACATACATGTGTGCGTTTACACACATATATCATATGTACGCATAAAAACACACAAGAGCGTGTGTGTACCTATTTCTTGTGTTTGTCTGCTGAAAAGGCCTAGAAGCAATGACATCCCAGTACCCAGATCCTGGTTTCTAAATCCTGTCTCTACTCAGAGGAACCAGCAGTCTTTGGAGAGGTGGCTGACTCCAGGCAGGGTCAGAGAAAAGTATGAGATGAGCCTGGAGCACCTACTGTGCCACAGCAGAAGGAAAGTGCTCAGAGAATGATGAGGACTGTGGTCTCTTTATTACCAGGATGTAACAAAGGACACAAGAGCCAGTTCAAAGGGGCTCTTGCTAGCCAAATCTGTGATAACTTGACCAAAATAAATTATGACAATAAAGGATTATAATCACTGATTAAAATGATAATCTATGAATCCCTACTGATATATACACATGCATAAATGAATAATTAATTAAATGGGAAGAAGGGAAAAATGTTCCTCATAGTAGATGCCAACTAATAAATGTACAAGGAATAATGGAATTAGAAAGTCACCACTTAGTGACTGTCATTATAATGATTGTTTCAGGCAAGAGTCATTATTGGATGCTAAAATCAGTGGGTAAAATTGTGAGTAATAAAAGGATAGCTACAGAGTCTCAAAGGATCTTCCCACCTGATACCTTATTAAAGATAAAGGGAAATGCAATAAACTTATAGCAGGGCAAAATTAATATCAAGGGTTCAAAATTAATATCACCAGAAGTGAGATAAACTAACCCCTGTGCCTCCTGATATGATGCACTGCAAAATATGCCACCAGTTCCAGGGGCTCCTGCCAAGGGTGCCTACCCAGATTCTAATACGAGGAAACAGCAGACATGCCCAAACCCAGGAATCTTCTGCAAAATAACTGGTCTGTATCCTTCAAAAGCATCAGTGTCATGAAACCAGACAGACAGAGGAGGCTAAAGAGACTTGGCAGCCAAGTGCAACACACGATCTGGGATTTCCTTCTGCTTATAAAGTACATTATTGGAATAACTAAGAAAATCTGATTAAGATACAGGAATCAGATAATAGTACTGTATGAATGTTAATTTCCTGATTTTGATAATTATACTACGGTTCTGGTAAGGGGATACTCTTGTTTTTAAGCAAATACACACTCAAGTATTTAGGGGTAAATGGACAATGCCACAAGAAGTTCTAAAAATCTTTATATATACATATATGAATATACATACATACATACGTACATACAGAGAAAGACAGTGAGTGCAAGAGATACCGAATATGAAAAAATGTCAATATTTGGTGAATATAGGTAAAGGATATACTGGCATTCTTTGTACTATTCTTGTAACTTTTCTGTAATTCTGAAATTACCTCAGAAGTTAAGATAGAATGTTCTTGGAAAAAGTACAGATGACAGCTTTACTGGCTGGCTCGTTGCCTCTCATTACCGATTATGGCAGAACTTCTTGCTTATTTTGGAATGTTGTGTGTGTGTGGGGTGTGTGTGTGTGTGTGTGTGTGTGTGTGTGTGTGTGTCACTTTTAAGTGAAGCCACTTTTGCAGCTGTGAAGACAGATGTCCTGCATTGAGTGATCCTGGTCAAACTTCAAACTCTTGCTGTCTTTAAGGGATGCCAGTGTTTTAAGCATTCTAGAAGCTAGGAAAGATCACCACATTCTTTTGAGCACTTGAGGCATGCACCTGCAGTGCCCTGGCAAAGGAGGGGTGGGTGGCTACCTCACCAGACACCTGCCTCCCTCCCCCCTCCCCCACCACACTGGGCTTCTCGCTCCCTCTGAGTGTCCAGCCAGCTTCTCATTCTTCATTCTCAAATCCAGTGTGTGCCAGTTCACACCTCCTTTTCCTTGCAACCCCTCTCAGATCTGCTGCCAAAGCCCTCCTAGGAGACCTGCATCACTGCATCGAGTATAGGTTCTTCACTTAAGTGTTCAGCCCATATAAATGCCTACAAAGTACACTGATTCTAGCCCAGTGCCGATGTTTCACAGACAGATAAAGAAGGAAAAGGGGAACAAACTTTGGTTGTGATCAAAATCTACAGCAGGCGAAGACTGGAAGCCAGCCATCCTGAGCCCACCAGGCCCAGTCTTTCTGTGAGAGCACATGGCTGCAAAGCCAGCCACCAGGGCAGCAATGCGTCCTTCTGACCTTCTCTTACCTCAAACTCCTGGGCTATTGAACCCTGCAGGAAGAAGATATTGTTAATCTATTTTTTGCCCCTGCCCCCCCCCCCCACCGCCCTGGACAAGCAGTTTCTGTGAAAATAGTCCCTGAAACAAACTTCTAGGTATGAAATTCTAGATCTTCCAGCTTGCCTAACTGGGCGCCCTTGATTTTAGTCATAGCTGCAGGCTCTTTCTCCTTCAGTGATTAATGTCACTATATAGTCATTTCACTCGACATCTGATTAGAGTACACATGAGCCCATTCCACCAAATCTAATGTATCTTCATTTCTATTCACTATATAGCATAAATACACTTCCATGTACTCTGGGAGTTCTACAGTCTGATATTTGTGACTACATGAATATATGTATATGTGTGTCTTTGCATCTTAACTATAATAATGCTAAGTGTGGAGGGGGAGACAAAGAAAAAAAGGTCTAAGTTATTACTGGGTGGAAAACAAGTTAATATAAAAAGATAAAAAATAAAATTAAAATTTTCAAAAATGAAAGTTTTGAGAATGTAGCTATTAGTCTTAATTGCTTTTTTTCTGCTTTAGTGAATAAGAAGCTGTAGAAAAGCAGTGAAATAAATAATAGAATGTATACAAAACAAGGGTTCTTAAAAGTCAAAGGTGTTCTTTTGGTTTCCGTGTAATGTGGCTCACAGGCCACTGTCTATGGGGCAATTGGTTGGTCCAACAACGTCTGTGCCATCTGTAAAGAAGTAGCCTGAGGTTAGGGAAAAAAAGTTTTATTGGAAATTTTTAAAAGAGCTATTTTATGGTGCTTTAAAAAAGCAACCCCTACATGGAATTGTGTGTTTAATTTCCGTACAGAGAAGAAATAAAACAAGGAGGAAATCTGGCAGACAAATCTCACGGGTTCATTGTGGTAAAAACAGGCAGGGTGCTGCTCACACTGTCCGTGCCTCTCAGAAAGAGGACTTGATAAAAGGAGGAGAGCAGAGACTGACAGAATTGGCAAGGTGACAGAAAACGGAATGAATCAAAAAAAAAAAAAAAAAAAAAAAAAAAAGAAGGTGCTATGAGCAAGATGTAAGGAATTTTGAAAGTGGAGTCAGAATTTGGCTTTTAGAAGGAAGATCACCATGTATACCTACTGAAATGCGGCTCCTGGAAATACCGTACCTCTAACACAGCAACCTCCTGCCCATTGCGAAGCAGTCGGAAAGTCAGTGGGTGTTTGGAATCCAAGCCTGGGATCACCTCACAGCCACGGAGAGGAATGGAGACAATATGCGTCTTCAGATCGGTCCTGTCCTTGTGGAAAATGAGCTTATTATCTTTTACTCTGCACCAGCGCTCCCGCCAGCGGTTATTGGAAAGCACGTTCAGATAGCCTGCAACGAGACAAGTGCCAAACCCTTAGCCTCCCAATAAAAGACACAGCGTGGTAAAGACGCTGTATGTACCCATCACAGCCTCATTAAAGAAGCCCGGTGAAGGCAGCCTACATGTAACAAATCCCTCACACAGCAAAGTCTGGAACGCACATTCACATAAACAAAAGCAGCTGCTACTGCAATGCAACTGATTTTAGGACAAGTTTTGGGGGCTTTTCCAAAGACAGCCTAGACCACACCCAGAAGCCCTACATGTGCTGAGAACCAGCTACCAGATGTTCAATGATTATGTGGGACTCAGGAATTCACCTTGAGCATGTGAAAAGTTACTAAGCCATTGGGTTTTGGATGGCCAGAAGGAATTGGGGACATAACAGCTACCTTCAAACAAATGAAGGGAAGTCATATGGAAAAGGACTCAGATTTATCGCAAGTAGCTGCAAATGACACACACAGGCTGAAAGTCATAGGAAGACAGATTTTAGCTCAGCATGAGAAAAAAACTATTTAAAAACAAAAACTGTCCAAGAAACAGGAGGCCTTGGGAGGTGACAAGTTCCCCAATACTGAAAGTTTTCCTGCAAATGATGGAAGTTCTTTGGTATGAGATTCCTACGTAAAGGCCAAGGATGCACTTAGTGGCCAATATGTTCCATTTCAGCACTCAGATTCGGGGATTTTGTCTGACTAGTAAATCTTGCCCAAATGAAATCTAAACTCTTGAGTCTGAAAGTATATGAAATTCTGTTATTCGTATCTCTGGTATGGCACAATATCTTCAGTGTATTACAGATACATATATTGCCACATGTGATAGACTTACAGAAAAAGTCATTATCCTCTTTTTTTAAAAAGGAAACCTCTTCAAATACAGAATATTGACAATTTTAGTTACAAATACAAAATGCATTTTTCTAGAAAAAACAAGGCATGGCTATGACTTCCAAGCACTCAATAATGCTGGTAAATTACTCCGCCCCCCTTTTAATATTTAGAAAGTGAGTTAAATAGCACATAAAAGATTGGCTAGCAGGCTAAAAAATAAAACAAAGACTTCTGACATGTCATTCAGCTACTCTTTCAATTCATACATTCAAACCTGGCTCAAAAATGTTATGGAAATAAAATAAATCCTTTCCAATCCTGATTTTTAGAAATGACTTTCCAAAGGGTTTTCGAGGATGCTTTTTACCTCTTTTATGTTCTAAGTCTTACATACTTAATTAGCAATGGATAAATGCTATAAACACACACACAAAAAATACAGTAGGTATATTTAGGACCCAGAATGGTGCTTGATATATTATTTATAAATATTTACAAAATATTTGCTCAATGAATTTAACAAGTACACACTGATAAAGTTTAAATTTTCATTTGGCTAAACGTGACATCATATCTACCAAAACACTAGAGGAAAGGGCACAGCTTGTCCTGGAACCGAAACTTTCATTGGGGGCCTGAATTGCCGTATCTGTGAAATAGAAGGGAAATGGAAAAGCCTGCCTGTGGACTATGTGCCTGTGACTTGGCCGCTCTGTTGTGTTCAGAGAACAAGTGAAATTCAATCAAAGGCCCTTGTATTTTACATATTTAGGAGGGACCGGAAGGGGTGAAAAGAGGCTCCAGAATCAAAGTTGGAAGGAGTCCCAAAGGGTTCACTTTTTGAAGGAGGACGTTAACTCCCAGATAGGTGAAGTGTCTCATCCAAGGCCACACAGCAAAGCCAGACCGGAAGCCTTTTCTGGGAGTCAAAGATGGCAGATAAAGAACCACGATCACGAACACAACTGTGGGCCTCACGGTAGGATTTTCTTTCTGCAAAATACTATTTGTTAATGACACTGTTCCGATACATTTAGCCTTTAAAAAGAAAAAAAGAAAGCTCTACTTAAAAGCAAGAGTCAACTGTAATATCTAAACTCTGAGTAATGGCTATTAGAACAATTGGTATCTGTGGTTTTGACACCATGAATAATCACTCATGCTGAAAGCCCACTTTTTTGGACTTTTATGAAATGATGGCCAACTGCATCAATCCTAAGTATTCTCTAAGCATGTTAACACACGTGATGGTCCATCTAAAAAGAAATGGAAGACAAGAACGCCTCTCTAGTAACTTCATCTACTTGGGTGCATAATATTAACATACACAGAAACCATGTATAAAGAGAAGCAGTAAATTTAGGGCATTGTTGGACGTCACCACTAGAGCTGCTACATGGGAAAATGGCATATGCTCTGGAGTAGCTGGTGACTGAGGTACCCCTCGCTGGGCCTGGAGAGATGGGGGATTTCTACAGGGCTGGAGAAGGAGCAAAAGAAACAGATTCGAAACTGCCTGTGACCTAGATAACACAGAACCTCAGACATGAGATGTAGGAGCCTAGCCTTGATAGAGAAGATGACACAGAATCGCAATCAGGGAAGTGAGAGGCCGAAAAGCTTATTTAGGAATTTAAGCAGCAGGTGCATCTCTGCCTTTTCAAGGACACTGCTGATGCTCCTTCTGAATTCCCCACAACCCTCGAATTGTGGAGCTCACCATGTGGATATGCGCTTTCCCACATGCCCAGCCCTTCAGCACAGTGGGGCGGCAATGCTGAGTGCTGCCCCAACCAAAGGAAGGACGCGTCTCCCGAGGAGGTGCCTGCACTCTCATAGTGTTTTCCTCCCTGAGGGAAATGGGCCCCAAATCACCAGATGCTGTAAATTTCTTGACATTTCAGCCATAAAAGGAATGGTGATATTGGACAGATGCACATCTCATTTACAGCATGACTTCATATGACATTACCATGTTTTAATGCCTTCCTCAGATTTATTTTGTTTCCGAAAGGGGGGGAAAAGTCACACTGGATAACGGACTGGTTAACATAAACAGTAAACTTCACAGTAATGTGTCCATGTTAACAGAGACAGTAAGCCCCACAGGAACATGTTCATGTTAACACAGACAGTAAGCCGCACAGGAACGTGTTCATTTAACACAGACAGTAAGCCCCACAGGAACATGTTCATGTTAACACAGACAGTAAGCCCCACAGGAATGTGTCCATGTTAACACAGACAATAAGCCCCACAGGAACGGGTTCATGTTCACATGACAGTAAGCCCCACAGGAACATGTCCATGTTCGCGTGACAGTAAGACCCATAGTAATGTATCCATGTTTGGCAAATGTCCTCTCTTGCAGAGTCCACTACCCCCAACTTTCTCAAAAATGGGTGACCCAAAGTTCCCATCTTCTGGGTGAGGAACATGAAGGGAAGAGTGAGCCCAGGCAGGGAAATGGCAGACAAGCCCATCTGAGGAATGTGGAGTCAGAGGGTGGGTCACTGAGCTCCCCAATATTCTCCTGACCCAACACGCCCAGTCTGGCTGATGAAATCTGTGCTGACCCGGATCCCCAATCATCCCAGCAGTGTTTCGTTAGAGCAGACACCCGCCACCAGGTGGTGCCAAAGTGCAGCCAGGACCAGGCGCTCCCTCGACAGGAACTGCAGAGCAAGGCAATTCCACATATAATTTTTTTTGAATACCAATTATCACATTATGGTAGGGTGTTACTGTATCTTAAAAATTTAGAATTTCAGTTTAATGTTTTGAGAGTATTTGTGCTAATTCTAAAGAAAGAACTCTCGTTTTTTGCAACACCGTGGCAAGAGTGCATGACGAGGTTTCATTAGTACTATAAAATTAACTTTATAGGCCTGCGATTAAACAAACAAACAAAAAAAAAGGTGGAGGCAGAACAGAAAGAAACCCTCCACAATCAGCTGTTCCGGATATCTGGCGTCTCTGGTCTTGGTGCCAGGTGGCTCTTGAATTCAGGCAGCTGTAGAGGAGCAGGCAAGGGCAGCCTTTTAGAAGAGGGGCCAACTTTCCATTTATTTATTCTCTTTAGAAAGGGAAATGATAGCGTCTGGCGGAGAGACTACTGTGCTTTGGTTACATGAGGCCAGAATGTTCAACGCTTTGGAGAGGCATCTGATCCCAAATAATTGTTTGTTATATCTTAGCAAGTATCTGTTTATTATCAACCGAGAGAAGATGGGCCTACAAAAGGAGTATTGAAGCAGCAGCATTTGGAGATACAAATGTCAAGATACCACCAACAGCTGATCACGGTCCTGCCAAGGCCAAGCGCCTCCCTTCTGAGGTTTGCAATGCGGCCCCTCTGCTGGGCACAGGGGCCAAAGAGGCTGGACACAAACACCCCTGACATGGTGGCTCTTGTACTAAGAATGGTTTTTCTCCCCTTTTATTAAATGACACCTGATTTTTTGTGGAGATGGACTATGCTACAAAGTGAGAAGGATACAACTCTCCTGCACGTCCACTAAAAATTCCTACTGTTGAAAGCTTCATAGTCACAGAACATGACAGGCTGAAGGGACCCCAGAAATATCCAGTAACTCCTTCAGACTCAGCTCCAGCCGTCCAGACTCCATGAAGCCCTCGTCCTCGCACCCTGGGATCCTTCCTTTCTCTCCACTTCTGTATTTCTCATCGTCTCTGCCACTCATCTGATGCTGTGCTTACATTGCCTTGGATAGGTCTGGCATGCTTAGGTTTTGTTTTTTTAAAAGCATGTCAGGTGAACAAATGGATAATAACAGTAACAATTTACTGAGCACAAATTATAAACAAGGCACAGTGTTTCATGCATTTTATCTTCAATTTTTATGAAAACCAAAGAATTTAAGTATGGAGTCATTTCACAGGTGAGGAACCTGACACTCCCTGCAGTTGAGCAGTTTGCTTAAGGGAACCCATGCATCCAGCAATTATTTACTGAGCTGCTCTGACCTGCAGGCTCTGTGCTGGGTGCTGGGAACACAACAGGTGAGCAGATCAGACCTGATTCTTAACCCAGGCAAGCAGGAGAGGTTAGAAAAGTGAAGTTGAGACAAGATGGTTGAAGTGGACAGCAGAGGAGACTTCTTTGTTTTTTTCAGCACACAATGATATGATTAGTCTGAGGTTTCAATAATTCCATCTGGTGGCATGGAGGGGACGCAGAGCAAGGTGGGCCAGTCAGGAGGCTTGTGTGACAGTCCAAACAAGTGGGGGTGGGGAAGAGAGAGGAAAAAATGGAAATGTGTTTCCTGATAACAATAGCTCAGTGTACAAAGTCACAGAAATTCTGGACTCATAAGTACAGGAGAAGGGAGACTAAAAGATACTTGATCATATGATCTAATTGGCTGTGTGCAGAGCTGGCCTGACCAATGCTAAGCACATCACTCTGCAGGACTACAAGAGGTCGAGACACTGGGCAGCAACGCCCCTCCCCCTCCCTAACCTGTGAGAATGTCTGCAGAGTGCCTCCCCCGCCCCTGAGCCCACGACGACAGCCCCTATGCATTTTTATCATGCACCCAGGGCACGGCTGACCAGGCTGCACTGCACAGACAAGCTGGGGTTTGAATTCAGTTCTCCACTGCTCCCGGGAGCTCTTTTCTGTGTGCTCAGCTCATAGCCCTTCCGGCCCAGGTTGCTCAGCACTTCATCTCTGGGGGTGGGAGAGCAGCAGCTGCAGAGACTCGACTTGGCAGGATCAGGCTCTTGGGCTTTTATCCAGCTACTTTTTCCTGCCTGAAACTCTACAGCTGTTCTAGAATAATTGAAAACGGTCACTGTTCCCCTTTTATTTTTCTAAAGACTCCTCCCCTCTCCCCTGGCCCCAGAAAATAACTAGATGACAGTTTTAAAATCTCATGGACAGAGGATGTTCTCTTTATAGAGGCAAAAGTTGTCCACTAAGCAGTGTGATAGAAATACACATCTGTATAATTAGATGCTGAAGATACATTATTCCCGCTCTCTCAGTGCTCAACTGTACTTCCAAGAAAGTGCCAGCAACGGGATTTACTGCAGTGTCTAATCACCAACACAAATAAAGCTGTTTATTAGGAGTCACGGAAGTGGTAAGTTCCTTGGACAAGAAGAGATGTGAAGAAGGCATGTGCTTCAGGGAATCAGCAGAGCTGGGCCAGAGGCTGGCTCTGCCCTGACTAGCTGTGAGGCTCAGAGCACATCAGGCAGTTTTCTGAGCTTCAGCACTCTCTCTCTGAAAGGAGGGGTTGGGACCACAATCTCTGAATTGCCTTTCACGATAATGTTTTTCATGAAAGAATTTCTATTTCCTCCACTGACCTAGAGCAGTGTGAAAAACTAAACTAAAAAAGGAGTTCACTTTTTGTTGAATAACCCCTTTCCACTTTTAATCCCTACCTTCTATCTTATCTCAAGGGCTAATATAGGAGGGAGGTAAGCCTGCTCTAACAAAGGCAGAGGCCCCAGGGCACAGCACTGCGAGGACAAACTCACTTCCCTTCCATGTGCAGCTGTTTCATCTGGCTGAATGTCAGCAAAGGGCTGCTCTCTCAAATTCCCTCCGTAAGTACGTAGAGGAGGATGTAGGGTAGTGGCAGGAATGTCAATATCAATTGGCCTACTTCTGCAACCCAACTGCCATTTGACCAAGGACAAGTTCAGGGACCTTAGAATGCACCCAGCTGCTAGGCCACAGGTCTCCTCGTGGTGTCATCAATCTTCTGTCCTAACTCAACCCCACAGGCAGCCACTTCGATGGGACCTCTCTGAGATGATGCCTTTAACCACGCGAGGCCTTGGCCATTGTCTGCTCAGACAACTTTATCGTGTCCACTGAAAACCTATTACTCAACTTCCTAGAACCCCAACTGTTAAAGCTGGAAGGGAGCTAAGACCTCGTCTTCCCTTCAAGACACAGCATGCGTCTTAGCTCCTCCTAGCTCCTCTCGCCTGCTCAGTGCTCTGCAACCTTTCCCTCTTCCAACCACCTGGGGCTTTTCCTTTCTGTTATCCTTTTAGCATAAGCTCACACCCCTGGGACGTGGTATCTGTTGAATAAATTTATCTTTGTGCGTGTGGCCCCATTTAGGCACTACGGGGCAGGGTCTCAACAACATATCTTTTGGTATCCCCCAAATAAAACCCAATACCTTGAACACAATGGATGCTCAATGAGACAGAGAGGGAGAAACAGAGTGACTATACAAAGGAAAGGAATTTGGGGTTTACATCAATGGGAAGCTGTCTGTGCAGTAATAGCATACGAGGGAAAGTACAGCCCATTCTTAATTTTTTAAAAAAGGTAAACAGCCATCTTTCAGCTTATAAAGTTTTCCTCCTTAAAAGAGCTGCATGATTCTCCTAAACTTGGCTGCCTGGAAAACATTACATATAGAATCTCACCTACCCACTTCTTCATAAAGGCTCAAGGGCTGTACCCCGCAATCCAGCTAAGGGGCCTACTCTACTCTCTCATCCTATATCACTGATCAGACCTAGTTACTGCAGGCTCATTTCTGTGATCACTTGTCCCACACCTATCTTCTGCTATCGGGCGGGAAGCCCTCGGGGAAGGGCTGTTTTCCTCACGGTTGTATGTACCATGTGCTTAACAAAATCCCTGAAAAACAGCAGCTGCTCAAACACGTATGGGACAAAAGACTGATCTGGGGAGATGGTCATTTAGGTTGGTTTTGAAACTTAAGCTTGAGAAATGGAACATTACAAGGAAGTTTAGTTTTATTTCTTTAGCCCAAGGAAAGAATTGATTTTAATTCCATAAAATGTTTTTCCACACTTTGTGCTCACCCCCTTCTCTGTTTGCCAATGGCATCCATGTACGTTCTGGTTTTAAAATGCTTAAAGGAATTTGGGAGAATTTCATAGGCTCGAAGAGAGAATTTTGTTTTTTTACTTTAGAGATCATCTCAAACCCCTGTGATGCTTTTATTAATAAGGGGTAAAACTAAAACTTCAATACACTCCTCACAATTCGGATGACCTCATAGCCAGTGCCACAGCACTCTGACCAATGCACCTGAGATGAAGCTGACACTGAGGCAGCTCTGCGGGCCTGGATGCACAGAGGTGAGCGCTACTCATATCTGGCAAGCACTCATCTCACCACAAGTAGGGACGTCTTCCTCAGCTGAAGACGTCTGCTCGTCTGTCGACGGCTTTTTCTTTCCCAGACCGATGATCTTGGTTATTTTTTTCCCGGTGACTTTGGATACGGTTCCTTTGGCCTCTGATTTGGAACTTTTCTTCCTCTTCACTGTTAAGAATAAAAATAGCGACAAAGCATGTTTTAACTGCAGATGTTAGCTGACAAAAATAAAAATACAGCATATGTCACGATCCATTTCTTCTTTCCCCAATTGTGACTTACTGAGTACCTGAGCTCCTGCTATGTGTCAGCTGTTGGGCTAGATGCTGGGGACTGCAGAAGACGGGGCTGCTCTTAGGAAGCCAATATTGTAGAATGAGCAGAGCACATGAACATGAACACACACACACATACACACACACGCACGCCAAGGATGCCAAATGGTCAAGGACCACATGGAGATCTAAGACAGGTGTCGCACTATGGCTAATGTCAGCATCCTGCCGATATCGCCAATTGTAGCACTCTTAATCCTGTTCCTGATGCCAATTGTAAAGCTACTCGCCCACGCCAGTTGTTGGGCTCTTTTACCTGCCCGTAATCCTGCACCAACTGGGCCAATTGTCGAGCTAGGGCTGGGTCTGGAGCTCACAGACCACTCAGGCCCATTCACAGACTGGTCACAAACCCTTCACACGCCAGGTTGGGTCACCAGGCCTCTTACACGCAGGTCTATGAGCTAGGTAACCGGCAAACAGGTCCTTGGAAGCCGCAGGTTGGAAAGCATGGCTGCTCGTGGTGGCGGCCGCCCGAGGCAGTAAAACGCCAGCCAAGGTGGCAGCGCCGGGGAGGTGCACTAACTCCGCCCACACACAACCTATTCACAGCAAATGCTCAGCAAGATTCTGAACATCTGAGGGGCCCTGATCATTTTCCTGTACTTTCCCAACAACAGGGTTATGTGGTAGAGTGTCTGGGTGGCCAGAGAAAGCCTGTCCAAGGATTGACTTTAAGCTGAGAGCTAAATCGTTAAGGAACTAGCGTGCAGACCTCAGTGGGAAGAAGCATCCAGGCAAGTAGAGAACTGGCTGGAGCAGAGGCTGTCCTGCTGGAAGAAGCCCTAAGTGTCTGGGGAACAGGAAGGAGTTGGTGTGGCTAAGCCAGGCTGGCAAGGGGACAGCCTCTGGGAGTGGGAAGGAGACTTAGGTCTTCCTCAGGAGGCCCCTCACCCATCTGAAGACACTCCCTTGACCCTGCCTCATCTACAGCCGTCAGAACAGTGGCCTGCATCCAGCCCGTTACACTCTGTTTAGCCCGGATGGCATTAAATTAGGAATTAATTGTCAATACATAAAATTTATAAACATTTTGCATAAAAATGATATCTGGCTTCCCTTGAAAAACTGGAAGATCTGGCAGCTATGGACCCACATTTGGGTGAGTCCCAGTGGCAGGACCAGAGGAGTGGTGTCCACGCAAACAGGCCTATGCTCCTCGACGTGGAACAGTTCCTGCCACTCTCCACCGTCTCCAGCCACAGAGGCCCAGGGTCCACCCCAGCTGGTACTCCACCCCTGCCCCATCTCAGTCATTACACTGTCTTTCTACCCCCGCAGGCTTTGTCTGTGACCTCCGACAGAATTACAGGCACAGAGACAAGGTGAGAAATCACCCATAAGAACGCACCCAGACCTGAGTGGCCAGAGAGTGACTGCTGGGTAAGGTGAGTCACTTGCCTACCTCAATCTCCTGAGGGCCATCCTGTGCCTGGTGCTAGAGCTGCGGGGCCTGAGCCAGCGCGGCAGCTCAAGACCGGCTTCACTACAACACGTGCTGGGAGAGGGTGTGAAGGGATCCACGGCACCCAGTCCAACGCCACCACCCAAGCCTCTCCCCTCATCTTGAGTGTGACTCCCTCAACCCATCTGCAGTCTTCTGGGATCATAAACCCTTTTAGACTTCATGCAGATCAAGGGTTCCTTCCCCTCCCCCGTCCCTGTGAACACATGGACACACACACAGCATGTCGCACAGAAGAATTTCACAGAAAGAGCATCTAGGGACATGAGGTGGTGAGCTACTGGCCTAATTTCTATACCCTTCCTCTAAACACATCCATGCTCACGCGCATACTTCCCTCTTCTTTCCTCATTTCTGTCTCTCTCTGGTGGGGAGTAGAGAAGCGATCCTCTTTTCTATCTCCACTCTGCTGCCCACCCCCAAGTCCAAATGGACAGAGGCCATAGAACGCCGGTGCACCCTTCCCGTGCCTTGCCCTCCCCTCAGCACCCTCCCCCAGAACTCAGCAAGACTCGGCAAGAGCTGTGACGTCAGTCGCTCCATTTTAACCCTCATTTGCTCTCTAGCATGAAATGACAAACCAACGTGTCTTAGGCAGCAGGTGCTAGGTTACAGATACAAAAGAAGCCACACCAGCTTTTGGGGTGCAGTGTTATGGACTGATTGTTTGTGTCCCCCCCCATTTTTATCTTGAAGCCCTGATCCCTAGTATGGCTGTACTTGGAGATGGGGCCTCTGAAGAAGCAACTCAGGTTAAATGAAGTTATAAGGATGGGGCCCTGACCTGACAGGATTAGCATCCTCCTGGGAAGAGGCCACACATGTGCAGAAGGAAGGCCGTGTAAGGACAGGGCCAGAAGGCAGCCCTCCAAATGCCAGGAACAGAGCCCTCAACAGAGACCATCCCCACCAGCACCTTGACCTTGGACTTCTGGTCTCCAGAACTATGAGAAATAAATGTCTGTCGTTTAAGCCACCTAATCTGTGGTATTTTTTTATGGCAGCCCAACATGACTAATACAAAATAGTCCCAGCATTTTTGTGTTATTTTTAACAAATCATATTAAGGCCTCACATGATATTAGAAGCAATCTCTTTTCACTCTCTCAACATACACACACTCTTTTTTAAAATAAAGCACCAAGGGTCTATTTCAGTCCCTTGGTCTGAAGGCATAGCTCCTCCTGGTTACCATCACACAGAGAGGTCTTCGGTTGGGACAGCTGAATCATTTTGGTTTCAGTTCAACCAAATCAAGAGGGAAAGCAACAGTAGATGACCCCTTAACTGTTTCTGAAGACCCCAAAGATGCTCTTTCAGCACAGTCCCAATCACACTAAGCTTCACAGAGAAGCTGCTGTGACCTGAGGACAGCAAGAGAGCCCAGAAGCTGCCGTGTGACAGGCTCAGGGGGCACAAGGTAGTCTTCCCTCGCAGATGAAACTGTTCACCTCTTCAAGCTGGGGTTCTAGATTTACTCCTGCTGGGAAAGTGCTTGCTGGACTCTGACCGCAAAGAAATGAGATAATAATGAATATTTTTAATTCCTTCAATACCCACTGATTAACTTTTTGCAAAACCAGAAATCAGGTAATCCTTGGAAGAAAAAGTCAAAGTATATAGGAACATGAGAAAGAAACATCAAGAATGTCTGATACTAGTTATCAAATAAAAGGCAGAATTCAGCACATGTAAAAGAATTACGAAGAAAAACTAAAGACTCAGAACTCTCAACTCATGGAAGTTAGAGAAGATAAAAGCTGGAGAGTCCACATGGCAAGTACCGTCAATGTGAGGTGGTGGATCAGTGACAGACAGCTGAAGCAAAGCTAATCTTAGCATTTTATAAGCCCGCAAACTGTCTTGTAATCCCAGACAGTTCCCCATTATCCTACAGAAACAGGAATCTAGATTTTTTTTATTTAGGCTGGTGGGAAGAATGCAGGCATAGGCATTAGCACTATCAGACTATCCATATGATAATTCTACCAGCAGATCCACTGACAAATAATTAAATCTTAAATGTATAGAGTGCTAGGTGGAGAAAACCACAGCCTCCATATAGGTACCAGGATCTCAATTCTCTTTCCTCATATCAGCTGCCATATCAATATGATGTTTACTAATTCACCAAAAATCATATGCATTCATTTATTAAATACTAGGGATTCTACCTTGAACCAAAAAAAAGGAGTTTTAGAATCGTTTCCTGTGGCTTTGACCACATGGAGTCTGGATGGTTTCTATCTTCACCTGAGATTCTGACATCTAGGAAAAACTGTGATCTCTTCTAGACAGCCAGCAGAGAGGCTTATGTGAGTCACGACATGGCTGGGGTAAAGATAACTTAACTGAAATCTCTCAGTTGCAACTGGCCAAGAGTGAGCAGCAAGAATAAAAGATAAGATAGAAGGTTAGAATGTTTTGAACTATTAACTTCCTTCAGAAACTATTTATTGAGTGTCTACTGTATGCAAAGCACCATGCCAGACAAAAAGAACACATTGAAAACCAAGGGCATCTTTTAATTCCAAATTATAGAAGGTTCTTCTTGTCAAAAGAAAACAGGACAATTTTAAATCTAGATATATTCACTTACATGTACATTCAGACATATATATTTTTCTGAAGAACCTAATTTAATGGTACATTGGGAGATGAAATAGTAAACAAGAAAACCGACCAACCAAACTAAGGTCTCCTGCGCCTCAACAGCTAAGCAGGAACATTGAGATTATATGTTATTTTGTTTCAGGGAAAAACTTAAAGATAGCTTTCCTGGTTTTGATTACACATAATGTGCCCTGTGGAAGACACAGATAATACTTTCCACGGAATAACTTCCATAGACAGAACTACAATTACACTCAGATATGACTGGGTTAGAAAAATCACATATGAAAAAAGCAGAGATTGTGACCTTTTAGAATGAAACTTGTAATGTCGTAACAGTCCAGATTATTTGGGCTCCAAGACTCTTAATGGCCTAGACTGCCATCTCATTTAAGGTGACTTCATTAAAAACAGGAAATGCTGTTTCACTCTAGCAATACAGGGCAGGTGGGCTCGGTGGTCAGAGTATTCACCTGAGCAGCTGAACTCACAGGTTCAATGAGCACATAGGCAGTTTGGCTTTGCATAAGGAAAACATCCACCACTATCTACAAATCACACCCCTTGCCTCAGTCCACACACTGCTAAGGAAATTAAAAGTCCAGCCACGGACTGGGAGAAGATGTGAGCAAGACACACCTGATAAAGGACTTATATTCAGAATATACAAAGAACTCTCAAAACTCAAGAACAAACTAACAAAAATATGGGCAAAAGATCTGAATAGACACGTCACTGAAGAAGATATACCGATGGCAAATAAACACATTAAAAAATGTTCGACATCATTAGTCATTAGGGAAATGCAAATTACAACCACAATTACATACCACTACACACCTATTAAGACAGCTAAAATAAAAAGAACAAAACAAAACCAGCAATGCCAAGGCTGGTGAGAACACATATGACTGAGCAATCCCACTCCTAGGTGTTTACCTACAAACGTCTGTGGATGTCTAGAACAGCTCTATAGACAACTGCCCCAAACTGGAAACAATGCCAGCGTTCTTCAGTTGGTGAACAGTGGTGCATCCACACACCAGGACGCTGCAGGAAAGCTACAAACCTCAGCAACAAGAAAGCTACAAACCTCCAGTGCATGCCACAGCATGGGGCAGTCTCAGGCACAGCAGGCTAAGGGAAAGAAGCCAGACCCAAAAGTCTACATCCTAAGTGACTCCACTCACGTGACGTTCTGGTAAAGAGCAAAAAACAGCCTCATGGCTGCCAGGGGCTGGGAGCAGAGGTGAGACAAAGGAGCACAAGGGAATATTCTGGAGTGAGAGAAGTGGTTCTCTATCTGGACTGTGGTGAGTGTCACTGGCCTGAGTTTGTCAAAACTCACATCATGCTAAGTGAAATAAGCCAGACACGAAAGGACAAATACAGTACAACTAATTCCACTTGAGACTGAAAGGAGAATGGGTGTTGCCAGGGGCTGGGGAGGTGGAGTGGGAAGTTGATGCTTAATGGGGACAGAGCTTCAGTCATGAAAGACGAAAAGAGTTCTGTAAATGAAGGATGGTGATGAGAGCACAGCGACGTGAATGTGCTTAATTCCACCACAATGCACACTTAAAAATGGTCACAACGGTATAAAACTGTGTGTATTTCACCACAATTAAAAATTTTTTAATAAAGGCGAAATAAAGACATTTTCAGAAAAGACTTCAGAAATCTGCACATCTGGCCTCCTCATGTTAAAGATGGGAAACTGAGGCTCATCGAGAGGGAATGGTGCTGAAGACCACGTGACTGAGTGACCACGTGACTGAACATGGCAGAGCTGGAATGGGGATGTGGTTTTCCTGTCTCATCCTTCCAGCTCATCCACTGGAAGTCAGGTGTCTAAGCAACGTGCCAACTGCTCCCCAATGCAAATCTGTCTCAATAAGTCATGCGAGGAAATCATCTGCTATGAGTCTTCAGTTCAAAATCTACTCAGGGCACAAATAAAAACAATAGGAAACAACCCAGGCCAGGGTTGGCAGGATAAAAAACACAGACCGTGGGACTGACAGTAACCAAAGGTGCTTTCCCCACATTCCCATCAGTGCAATATGTGATGATGATGTCTGAACAGTGAAATCACCCATGACATTTTTCATAATCAGACTTGGCTGTAATTAAAAAAATTTTTTTTCCTAGTTGATACATTTTTGGCACAAGCAGAACTCACCTTGCTCTTTTCCATTACACATAGTAATTCCATTTTCTACAACACCCTCTCCATCCGAGCTGGGTCTCTCTGAGGACAGCTTCTGGGAGGATACAAAGGATTCAGTTATTCATACAATGGTCACACAGGCCAAGCGATGTACAATGGATCAATCAGAAGTTATCTCAAAAGAGAAAGAAAATCTAGGCCAAATTCACAACAATACAGGGATAATTAGGGTTTAACTATAACAAAGACTGGCTGGTTAGGTTTCTACAAAAGCTTTGAAAATATCAAAAAAAAAAAAAGAAAAGAAAAGACTCACTGAGGTTACACATGTATTGTACCAACACGCCTATAAGTACCATGCCTATTTCATTCAAATCACTTTTACTTGCAAACGATTTGGAAAAATATTAGGATTACAGAAAATATTCTCCTCACCAAGCCATATTATCCTTGTAGAGATAAATGTTTCATTGTCCATTTAAATTCCCTCCCGTCATTCACCAATAACTGGGCAGGTGTCAAGTATCTGCTTATAACAAATACACTCAGAATGTCCACAGAGAGAAACAAGTTACTATCAAAACCCTCAAAGGGGCTGGGATACTTGTCATTATTTCAGTCCTAATATCTGGATTTAATGAGCATGAACTGGACTTCACATTAGCATGTGAATGGGATATAGCATTTATAGAGACCCCTTCCACTCCTACCAAGAACCTGTGGAGTCACAGTGGAGGGACTAGCCTCCAAAATGCCCCTCCTCAGATCCTCGGCATTGCACCCAGTGCCTCAGAGACTGGCCAGCCGGACACAGACGAATCATGTGGATGACTCCCACGCACAAAGGAACACACAGGTTCACCTCAGAATGCGAGGACCAGGCAATGTTGGCCAAGGATGGCGGACAGGTGTTTGCAATCCTGCAAGAGCTGCAGTGAAAGAATTTGCATTTAGTGGGAACCTATAATGTGACAGACCAAGAGCCCCAAGAGCTGGCACTGCCAAGCTCTCACACCAGGAGCCAGGAAGCATCTGTGGAACCCAGAGCAACAGGTCTAGCCAGGCACTAATGGTACAGCCTTAGAAACCAAAATAAGTAAAAGAGAATCCCGAATTCTGATGAGTATGTGAGAGAGGAACTTGGATGCACTGCGATGGGAAGCAAGATCAGACCAACTTTTTGGGAAAGCAATTTGATTAGCAACATGAATCAAAATCTTACAACAACAACAAAAAAAAGTTCTCTTTTGGTCTAGTAATTCAGCTTCCAGGAATCTATTCTCAGGTAATAGATAAAAAAGCAGCACAGTTTTATAATCATGGGAAAAAAAAAAAAAAATAGGGCTGTTTTGTCACGTTATCAGGATAAGGACTGTGATGGTTGATTTTGTGTGTCAGCTGGAGGATGTTCCAGATGAGATTACATTGACATCAGCAAACTCTGAGCAATCAGGCTACCCCCATAATAGGGGGGCCTCATCCAATCAGCTGAAGGCCAAACGGAACAAAAAGACTGGTCCCCTGAGCACGAAGGAGCCTCCACCAGCCGCCTGAAACTCCCCCGGTACTGTGGGCCCTCCCGGTCTCTACCTGCCGGCCACACTGCAGGATTGCACTTGCACAATCCCTAACTGCGTGAGCCGGTTCCTTACGATAAATCTCTTTTACATATGTACATGTCCCAGTGGTTCTATTTGTCTGGAGAACCCTGACTAATACAAGGATAAAAAAGAATTGTTTGTTCACTGGCAGGCGACTGAATGAGGAGGGCTCAGAAAGCTCCTAGGACATAAGCTACCAACAGATTTCATGGCAGGAAGCCAGGGGTCTCCAGGAAACAATATCAGTTACATATAGACAACTAAAATATAATCAGAGCTGGGCATGAGGCGTGACAGTGATGAGTTCACAGACAACAGACTGCCCTCCCCCAACCGCTGTGCTCTTATTCCACCTTCCAACAACCAAATGAGTACAAAGCAGAGGGACAGGGAGATGCACCCTGGTCTGTTGGAATAAACCTTAGGGAAGGTACATTCATGAAGTAGTGCCTTCTGCATTCCAGAAGCAGACAGACCTGCATTCAGACCTCAGCTCTGCCATTTAATAGCTACGTGACTTTGAACAAGGCCCTTCACACCTTTAAATCCATCTCTTCGTCTGTAGCGGGAAATAATAAAACCAGCCACACAGTCTGCAAAACGACTAACTCAAGCGGAGTTCAATGTTGGCACTTAAGACAGACGGGCAGCAGGGCTGCATTTGCTGCCTTTTTTCTTTTTTCAACTGGAAGTGCTGAAATTCTCAGAGAATGCTATTAAAACTTGGAGGTAGACCCAAGTCGAGGAATGTGAGGGCACTCAGCATTCCTAGAGAGATGCTCCACCTTACCTTCTCTAGTTCTGCCTTGTGCACTGGGGGGCTTGTCGGAGGAGGACACTCTGAATCTGCGGGTCCACTGCAGCCACCGTAGGCTTCCTTGATCACCTGTAACAAGTGCAGACATCTCTTGATCTCTTGAGTATGCCCAGAGGCAGTTGTACTTAAGTAAGGGGCGGAAGCCTGAGGCAGACAGAGGCGTATGTGTGGGATACGTGGGATCAGAGGCCCCTGGCTTTGCATTCCAAGATGCCACATGCTCATTTGTTCACTCACTCACTCACTCATTCAACAAATGTCTACCAAGTCCTGACATTAGCGCAGGTATTGGGGACACAGAACAGAACGATGCATTTGAGGTTTCTGCTCTCAGGGAGTTTAGTTCCATATCATTTAAATATTGCTATAAATAGTGTCACCCCAAAAAGGTAACATAAAATAGCATTCAGTGCCACAAAGAATAAAAGACAGTACTTTAACGAAAAGGTGGGTGGCTACTTCAGATCAAGAGATCTGGGGAGCCATCACTGGGATGATGTTTAAGCTGTGAGCTAAAGGGCCAGGAGGATCTGTGCATGCAGAACTGGGAGAGAAGAGTTCGAGGCAGAGGGAACAGCTGGTGCAAAGGCCCCATGGTGGATGTGAAGTGTCTGAAGAATGCCCTGTGGAGGAGAGGAGAGGGGAGAAAGAGGAAGGAGATGAGGCAGGAGAGGAGAGGAGGCCAGGCCCTGAAGCACCTTCAGGCCCAGTGAGGAAACCGAATTTTACAGAAGCATCATGAGGGACCCTGGGAGCATTTTGAGGAGAGGAGTGATGGGCTGCAAGGGCATGGGCTCAAAGCCATACTGCCCGGCCTTGAATACTGGTTTCAACCTTGGGCAAATTTATTGCCCCGTACCTTGGTTTCCCATCTGAAAAGCACAGATGCAACAGTACTGCCTTCTTAAGACTCAGTGCAATAAGACAATGTCTAAAACATAACGAGCATTCAATTATCATAAGATTGCAGATGGCACTGTAGTTGTTGTAGGAAGAAAGAATTACACAGGAGCAAAAGAAAAGTACAGGCCATCAGTGAGAGGCCACTGCTGCAGTGGCTGAGAGGATGGACAACGCAGCATGGATGGGAGGGGATGCAGCAAAGATGGAGTGGCAGGATACATGCAGGAGGTGCCTGGAGGAAGACCTGATGGGCCTTGCTGATGGATCAGACTCAGGGCAGGAGGGGAAGAGCCGACTCCAGCATGACTCCTGGATTTCTGTTCTTAGCAAATGGGTGATTCTGTTTATCCAAATAGAGAAGACGAGAGAAACAGGCTGGGTGGATGAGAAACCAGGTAGATAAGTTTGGAGCCAAAGGCAAATTTCCACTCAGAGCTAGAAATAAACGAGGGAGTCACTGGCAAAAAGATGGTGCTTATAGCCTTGGATTAGGTGAGTCTACCAGGGGAGAGAGTAAGATGGAAAAGAGCAGAGATCAAGAAGAAAGACCAGGAGCCTGTCAGCATTTAAGGATTGAGGCAGAGGAGAGAAGCAGTAAAAAAGACTGAGCTGGGATGGACAGGGAAGCAGGAAGAAAAGCAGAGTGTGTGGCCTCCACAGAGCAGGGAGAAGAGGGAGGGAGCCAGCCAAGGGAGGGAAGCAGGGCTTGGGGCTGGGGCTGGGGCATGCCTGGAAGGAGGAAAAAAGCAGATGAAGCATTTTGCCAAGTGTTCCTTCTGCCACTTGACCAGAAGGCAGAGTGTACACACTGTAAGGCTAGTGCATTCGTGGTGGGAGTTGAGAACTCTCCTGTCTGAACGATTCTACCTTCTCAGTGAATCACGAGTAAAAAACATCAGTTATGAGCTGTGTGGCCTTCGGGGAAAGGATTTAACCTCTCTCAGCCTTAGTTTCCTCACCAGCAAGGAAGGAATGTCAAGATTACCTGTCTTAAGGGATAAATACCACATGTATCACTCATATGTAGGAGCTAAGAGAGAAAAAAGGAAGGAAAGACCACAGTAGTATATTGGACTTGCAAAGGAAGAGAACACACCTTGGGCTACAAAGTGGAGTGGGGGGAAAGGGAGAAGGGGAGGGAGGGTGGGGATAATTGGGTGGGGGACACGGCGTACAAACACAATTTCTGGTAACGGGTATGCTTCCAGTTTGAATCTGGCCTTCACATCTTGGGCACGAGGGGTGACAATCAGCTTTGTATCTTATGAATATTCATAACCAATAAAAATTTTTTTAAAAAGTTTTAAAAAAAAGATTACCTGTCTTGCAGAACTATGGTTAAATTAAAAGAAAGTGAGGTCCTAGATGCAAGATGCCTGGGCCAGAGTCTGGCATACATAAATTCAAAATACAGCTGCCCTCATTACCAACACCATTACCATCAGTGTCCCTGTGACTCATGCTAAGAGCTCAGAAAATCACCCAGGGCTGGACTCACAGATGTGGGCACCACTGGCCTGTAAGTCATGACTGTGCACACGTGGCCCCCACCAGCCCTGCACAGTCACCACTTGTTTCTCCAACCATGACTGAGCTCACACGATGGCCACGTGTGGTTCCGGTCACTGCAAGTGGCAGTAAATAAGAGAAACACAGTTCTAGCCCTTCTGGAACCTATGATCCTGTCACTGAAAAGTTAGTAGGTAAATTTTTCAAAATGTCTTCTACTCTTTTTGGAACTAAGCTACAATTTGAGTCAAACCTTAGCTCTTTCTGGGCAAAAAAGAACTGCCAGAGTCCCAGGTATCTGTGTAGTAACTGTGCAATTTGATCTCAACAGACATGTCTAAATTCACTTGGCTTGCCCGGCATTGGGATTAGATCCAAGCCCTGATGGAGACCAGGATCGTGTTTCCAGCCATTGTACTGCTCAACTGTTTTACAAAATAATAACGGAGTGATGTCGACATTTGAGACTACAAAAGAAAATGAAAGAAGAAATCCGAAGACCTTGCTGCAATGTTGTTCTCTGTATTAATTTTGAAGTCGAAGGCATGACCAAAGGTGACACTCAGTTCAGCTATCAACACCTTCCAAGTCACCAAGAGGGGCAAAATGTTGGCTTCTCTCCTTGTTTCTCTCACTTTCATGCTAATTTCACTACTGTTTTTCCGGTATTCCCTCACCTGCCCCAATGTGATTATTAAGTATTCAAGTGACAAGGCAAATTTTTCTTGGATTTGAGGACAAGATTTTGTCTTTGTTGGAGGGAAGGAGTGTTAACCTTCTGAGCTTCTGTGTTGAACATACCAGGGCTCAAATCCCAGCTCTCCCACTTGCTACACGCATGAAGTTGAGCAATCCAGTCTTTGAGCCTCACTTTCCTCATCTGTAACACGCACAAAATAACTCCTCGGGGCCACTGTGAAAACTGAAGGATAAAATGGATGCTAATTAGCCAGCCCAGTAATTCTCCCATAACAGGCATCAAGTAAACATGAGCTCTCTTCCCACCATTACAGCCTTAAATAAATGAAAACGTGTTTCAATTATACAAACAAGACTGAACTTGGCAAGTTCTTCATTTTATACTAAAAGACTGTACCCCATAAAACATGACCTGCAAAAACCTATGATCTCTAGCAAAAGCTTTTATTCAAAAAACAGTTGTCTTCTTCCTTCTTTTTTTTTTTTTAATGGGGGGAGTGGATCTACAAAGCACTTTGGCAGTCTTGCTCCAGTTACTGCTACCATCCTCTTGGGTAGGGATGTATGTATGTGTGTGGTCAGTGTGAAGGGCGTCTTCTGGAGGAGGTGTTTTCTCATAGCTAACAGAACTCATCCTTCAAGATTCAGCCTACCTCTCACGTCTCCAGAAAGCTTGCTCTGGCCTTCCCCATGTGGTCTGTGTGGTGTGGCCACCCTTCACCCATGCCCATAGATGCCCACGCATTCCTGTCAAGACACGGTCACGTGGGTCTGTGTCTCTACTAAGCTGTGCTCATTTTGATGAGGGACTACACCTTGCTTATGCTGGTGGTCCCAATGCCTAGCACATAACAACAACTTAAAAAGTTTGATTAAAGGAGAAAAAAATGAGGGTAAGAGAAATAAATTGGACTTGATATTTTCTATGAGAAAAAATGTAGAAAACAGAAAGAAAGTAATGAGGCTGTCACTAAAATAAGTAGAGTCTCATGACAAAATTTCTCCAGTCCTCTGTACTGACTCTTGAAAACCTCAGGGGAAAGTGTTTAAGGAAAGGCATGTAGATAGAAGCCATCTGGCACATACACATTCAATCTAAGCCACCCTGTCCTACCCTACCATGCCCATCCTGGCTGACTTCCTCACAGTTTCTCCTGGTCATTGGACCATGCCCTTCACTCTCCCCTGTTCATAGCAGGTCCTGTTTTTCCAGAAGCCAAGTAAGGTTAACCTGGCCATCAAAACTAACTCAGGTAACCACCTTTTTTGAGAAGCCTTTTCTGATAAACCTGACCATACAATCTGAATGCTTAGAATACTACACATAGATGAATTATACAACTTTGATCTCCATTAATTTTCCTCCCAGCTAGAACTCAAATTCCTGGTGGGAAGCAAGTGTCTCCCACATGCTCAGAAAGAAGACAGGTGCAGAGGGGACCAGAACAGATGCAGACATCAACCTGGGCCAGGCTAGGGGTCACTCATGGCATCTAGCATAATGAGATTATTTGTCTTTCCCTAGACTAAACAATAATTACGTCCAAGGTACGGAAAAAGGCATTGTTGAAAAGATCAATGAGCAAAAGCCAGTCTTTATTTCCATCAATCTTTTTCAATCATTTGGAGAGATCAGGCTAGTTTTATAAAACTGTCTTTCTCCTCTGGATCTCTATTGGTTGCCAAATTGCGCCTACACAGTTAATTCAGAAGTAATAAATAAAAAGTTTATCACTCGAATTCTTTCAGTAGCTACAAATGAGGTTTTAATATCAATACATTTCTACTTAAAGAGCCATATTCTATGAGAGGTTCAGCATGTATTAAGAGAACTGGATCCAAATTCAGAATCACAAATCCTCTGAAAAACAAATTGTTACATGCTCTGTGGTATTTCTGTTTGCTTTGAGTTTGAGCCCTCATCTTCAGAAGCACAATCACTGCACATTTTTTAAGGAAACCTGACCACTCTGTTTCTGGGAATATTGGCTCCCGTCTTCTGTTTCACCCCTACACAATGGCTCATGTTTTCAGCATCTGTGTAGACACACACACACACTCTCTCTCCCCCTTTTCTCTCTCTCTCTCTCTCTCTCTCTCTCAGTAAATTTTGGCAAGAGCTGCCAGTAATGGAAGTTGCAGACAGAAAAGAAAAACAAATTTGGCAGCAGTTCTTAAAGACGTATGTGCAAAGTCATGCACTGGTTAAACACAGTCCTCCTGTTTTTCATACTTGACAAAGGGCACGTGTGACTTAATTAAAAGATTTTTCATTGTTACATTAAAGCCACATTTCAAAATATCAAAAGTTTGGATCATAAGTTTTGGACAATGTGGGATAATAGATTATATTAATAAAAGACTTGGCATTTGTTTTATAAAAAAATTCACATTAGAGAGTTGTTAGAGCTTCTATAGAAAGAATCCTAAGGGGTAATATGAATAATATCATCCAAATTTTAGCTGTTTATTATAGCCCTGAGAATACACATATCATTTTTTCATTCTACCTTTCTGATAATTCTGATAAGTATTATTTCCATTTGATAGATAAATAAGAAAGAGTTTGTTGACCCAAAATATCACAATGAGTTAAGACATTTCAGGATTATACTCCAGATTTCCAGACTTATCACTTATTTTTCTGTCTCTCTAACATATTACTTTTCAGGTGTAGTGGATTGAATTATGTCTCCTCAAAACTCCCTGAAGCTTGAATTGTGTCCCCCAAGTTTTATGTATTAGAAACTTAGCCCCCACTGGGACTGTTAAGAGGTGGGAAATCCTATCACGGTAATTGAAAGGTGGTGGTGCCTTGAAGAGGTGATTGGATTGAAGGACCATGCAGTAGTGAATGGATTAAAAATGGCAGTCAGGGACATAGTTCTGAGGACTTTAATAGAAGAGGAGAGTCTTTCTCTCTGGCTCTCTCTGTTTCCACCATCTTGCAATGTGAGACCCCTGAGTTGCTGTCACCATCACCAGATGGAATTTGGACTTCCCAGCCTCAGAAACTGTAAGCAATAAATTTCATTTTCTTTATAAATTACCCAGTCCCAAGTATTTTGTTATAAGCAACAAAAACAGACTAATACAGAAAATTGGTACCAGGAGTGGGGTGTTGCTTACAACAGATACCTGAAAATGTGGAAATGGCTTTGGAACTGGGTGTTGAGGAAAGGCTGGAGGAGTTTGGAGGACTCAGAAGAAGACAAAGAGAAAAGGGAAAGTTTAGAATATCTTAGAGACTGGTTACATAGTCTGGAGAGTAGAATGCTGATAGAAATATGTACTGTAAAGACCATTCTAAGGAGGTCTCATATAGAAATAAGGAGTTTATTGGAAACTGGGGCAAAGATCACCCTTGCTGTGAACTGGCAAGGAATTTGGCTGCATTCAGTCCATGCCCAATTTTTAGGTATTAGAAACTTAGCCCCCACCGGGACTGTTAAGAGGGTGGGAAATCCTATATATGGTAAATGAAAGGTGGAGCCTTGAAGAGTTGATTGGATTGAAAGACCATGTCATAGTGAATGGATTAAAATGTGGTCAGGGGTGTGGTTCTGAGGGCTTTAAATGAAGAGGAGTCTTTCTCTCTGGCTCTCTCTGCTCTCTCTGTTTCCACCATCTTGCAATGTGAGATCCTTGGGTCACTGTCACCATCACCAGATGGACTTTGGACTTCCCAGCCTCAGAAACTGTAAGCAATAAATTTCATTTTCTCTATAAATTACCCAGCTCCAAGTATTTTGTTATAAACAACAAAAACAGACTAATACACCGGGTAACTAGAGGTTGTTCCTTTTATGATAGTTGTTTAACTTTTAAAAAAAAAATCTGCATAAAGATGTGACCTTTATGAGGTGAAATAAAAAGCTATGATGACAGCATTGACTTATTTCATACAAAATTTTAAAAAAGAATTTATTAAATGGGCTTAACAGCACACTGGAAACAGAAAAGGACAGGGTCAGTGATGGAGTTTGGATGTGTTGTTCCCTCCAAAACTCATGTGGAAATTTGATCTCCAACGTGGCAGTGTTGGAAACTGATTGAATCATGGGGGCGGATCCCTCATGAATGGATTAATGCTCTCACTGGGGGAGGGGAGATTAATGAGTGAGTTCCCGCTCTATTAGTTACTGGGAGAGCTTGCTGTTTATAGGACCCTGGCACCTCCTCTCTCTCTCTGTCTCTCTCTTGCTTCCTGTCACCATGTGATCTGCTCGTACCCGTGGGCTGCCTGCCACTTTCCACCATGAGTAGAAGCAGCCTGAGGCCCATGCCAGATGCAGCTATCCCAGAATTGTAAGCCAAATAAAACTCTCTTCTTTATAAATTACCCAGTCTCAGGTAATTCTGTTACAGCAACACAAAACTGACTAAAACAATCAGTAAACCTGAAGACAGGTAAATTAAAAGTCTACCCAAGCTGAAACACAATGAGAAAGTGAAGAAAAACAGAACAGAGTATTCAAAACCAACAAGAAAATAACAAGTCACCTAACATATGTATGCACAAATAGAATTACAAAAGGAGAGGAGAGAAAAATGAAGCAGAAAAGAGATAATGGCAAAAAATTTCAAAAGTGATGAAAGGTATCAACCCACAGAACCAAGAAGCTCAACAAAGACCAAGAAAAATAAACACCAATAAAACCACATCTAGACACATCACAGTCAACTGCTGAAAACCGAAGATAAAAAGCAAATCTCAAAAAGAGCCAGGGAAAAAAATGACACATCACAGTCAGGGGCAACTGTGGCAAACAACATTAATTTCTCTTCCAAAGACATTCCCAGACAGCCAGAGCTGGAAGAATTTATTTCAAGATGCTCTGCTCTACAAGAAATGGTTTAAATTTTTTTTAAAAAGAATTTCTTTAGGGTGAAAGGAAATGAAATTGGATGGAGGCCCAAATCTTAAGGAAGGAATGAAGAGCCCCAGAAATGTCTGGGTGAATATGAAAGACCTTTCTAAAAACACGTGCATATACAGGCTTCAGGTTCTACGGTGAAAATGTATACAGTAAACTTGTGCTTGATTCTTCCTTGAGAATTCTGCAAAACCAGTATAATACTTTCACAGCATGTTAAAATCCCTTAGAAAACTCTTTTCAACAGTCTTACATATAAGATGCTATAAAAACCCTACAATGTGACCCCAGCATTCCCCACAAGGAACAGGCAAAGAAGCAGGAGTAGCAGGATAAAATGGCTGTTCAAAGTCAGCACCAGGACTCTCCTGCATCCCGGTTAAGAAAGGAATGCTGGGTCTTCAAATGTACAATCAATTTCCTTTAAACATTTTCTTCCATGTAAACTATTTAAGACAGTTGTCTTAGGGTGCTCATTAGCTTAGCCTGAAACAGGAAATATAGCAGATGATTTGCCATACTGTTTCTTCTTTCTGGCACTTTAATGTAGAGGGTTAGAAATCTTGATTCTCATTTCATTTTTAGAACAGGGTTTTTAGGTAAATGCATGTACGGGGCAACAGTCCTTGGTTAAGAGACAGCAGTCTACAGAGAGCGTGGCAACAGCCCACCTAATCAACTCTAATCACTGTTTAAGTATGGGACTGTATACTTTAATGATTTTAGAGCTAACAGGTGGTTGTCATACCGATCCTGTTAAGAGATTTTAAGAATTGCTGAAGGGAAAGATGTGAAAAAACGTTTGCGAAGGGCAAACTGTCTGTTGGTGGAAACTTTAGAGACAATTATACTTAGATTTTATCATAAGAATGTAACTTCTGCTTAAATCATCTAAGGAGAGGTTATATTTTAGATAAATGATTGCAGTTTGACCAACTTAGCTTTTCACAAATTGTACTTTGGAATATTATGTTGTTGATTTTACTGATGTTACTAGTTTCCATTGTTTAAGTTATCCATAGATAACTTTTGTCACACTGCCCATGTCTTTGTGTCCTTTTGAAATGACTGAATCAACTGATTTTTCTTGTGAAACTTCCTTGTCTTTACAGTAAAAAACAAAAGCGAACTTTGAATCGGGGCTGTACCCAGTTTCTCCTTCTAACAGAGGGGTTGCTGAGGTGCAGTCCCTTCAGGCTTCTCATGGCATTCATGGTGCTTTGAGTAACCCTTTTTTTCATCTCTTTTACACAGTGAGAAATGTAACACGTTAAGATGACATCTCCCAGCCTCCCCTGCAGCTCTGGCCAAAGGAGTGTGGAAAGAAGTGATGTAAATCCTGTTCTGGCCCCCCAAAACATCTTGCTGCCATCTGGATCTCCAAACTGTTTTCAGCAGGAGCATGTACGTTTATGAGATGTCGCAGCAGGAGTCCAGCAGCAGCAGCAGCTCAACCTCCATGTGCACTCACTGCATATTGGGTACTACTCCAAATGCCTCATATTTTAGCATTATTTCATCCTCACAACTCTAGAAAGCAGATACTTTCATTATCCCTATTTACAGATGAGAAAACGGAGGCACTGAGAAGTTATGTAGCTTATCCAAAACACACAGCTAGGAATGGCGGGGCCCAGACCACAGTCCGAAGATTCTGATCCCCTCTCTGCTCTAGGACATGATACTGGCTCTCACATCTTTTTCCTGGCTCTTCTATATTTATCACACTGAATTTCAGATACAATTATAAAAAATCAAATAAAAATGTACTCAAAACGGCTTTGGAATGCCATTTACCTTAATTGTCTAACTGACTACAAAAATACTCATTTGCTCCTAAATCCTACCTCTTCAGTGAGGCCTCCTCTTAATAGGAAGTGAGCAGGCTGAACAAGAGCAGCTATTACCAAGCCTGGCTTTGCCTACGTCATCTGGAAACTCCTTAACAATAGATTACAAAGAAAAGAATATAGAAAAAAATGGCAAAGGATATAAACAAATAGTTCACAGAAACAGTAATGTAACTGTAGGCTCTTAAACCCTATAAAAAGATACTCAATGTCATTCATAATAAGAGAAATGCAGATTAAAACCATACTGAGACACCATCCTTCCCCTGGCAAAAACATAAAAGTTTGCTCGCATACCCTGTTGGTAAGACTGCAAGAGGAAAAGGCAGCTCTGGCACACCACTGGTGGGGGAATTGGTAAGCCTCCTACGAAGACTGAATTGGCTACATGTCAAAATAACAATCGCTTATACCTTCATGCAGGCAATTACTCTTTCTGGGAATTTAGCCTACAGAGTAGCAAAAGTGTGAAATGATATATGCATAGGGTTATTATAGAATTGTCTGTCACATCAAAATATTAAAAACGAATGAGGGACAGATTTTTTTTTAAGTATGGTCTATGGAGACAATAAATTGCTATGAAATACAAAAAAGAAAGAGGAATTGCTCTAGTCTCTAAATTGCAAAAATCTCCAAGATACTTTGTTCAGGCAAAAAAAACCAAAAAACAAAAAAAAAAAATGAGGTGCAGAAAATCCACATGCGAACAACGTAAAGCAATTCTGAGTGAAAAAAGCCCCTGTGAGATATGTGGAGCTCAAAGCCACGAACATGGGATTTTTAAAACACAAAAAACAGTATCATTTATTGTTCACGGGTACATACATATATAAGTGAAAGTATTTGTTAAAAAGCATACCCAGATAATAATGAAGACCAAATTCAAGATAACAATTACCTTTGAGGAGGGAGAGAGAACTAAATAGGGGAGGCATATCTCAATTCTACCTGTAGCATTTTAGACCTTGAAAAGATATGAAAGATAGAAAAAGAAAAAAAAGATTCTCAGGTCTCTAATGAATCAATTATTGGGATTCTATGTGTTTAAAATCTCCAGGTGATTCTGATAAGGCAGCTGATCTAATGATAGCATCTGGAAGAAAACTAAACTACACCACCTCTTCTGGCCTAAAATAACTAAAATTCTATAACTGATTGACTGAAACTAGTTTTGTCATCTGACTTTTATTTCTAATCAAGACTTCTTAGGTTCTTGCACGATCATATGTAATGGAAATAGCAGCACAAACATTAAATAGAGTAATTAACTAATTTAAACTCTTTACAAAAAGATAATTTACCCTGTATGATTTATTTCCCTTTTAAGAAAAATGAGCAAATGCTAAAAAAAATTCTTGCGATTACCTTCCATCCATAAATGCAGTCATCGTTCTATAATTAGTGCAGTGCCTCTGATCTGTATCTCACATCTGGTGAAACAAGATGCACTTTTATTTCACCCCCCCAGCATCTGACATCTTGAAATTGTTTTTGTCTATTTGTCAGCTCCGTGCTATTTCCCAGTGACTCTCCAGATGACTTCATGTCAGACCAATATCAGGAAGAAAGGAGGATTCTTTAGTATGTATGAGATAGTTCACAAACTGTATAAACAGAGGAAAAGAAGAACACTTAAGTTTCAGAGCGGCCTTTCTTGGTTCTCCACTAAGGAACAGTTAAACACACAATGCAGAAGGATGGTAACCAAGAGTGGTGGGACCAGGTGATGGAGACAGAATCCTCAGGGAGGCAGCTCACTTGCTTTGTAACTGTTGTCCCCTGCTTACTAGACAACAGTAGTGAGGGATAGGGCCGGCCCGTGGCTCACTCGCGAGAGTGTGGTGCTGATAACACCAAGGCCACGGGTTCGGATCCCTAAACAGGGATGGCCAGTTAGCTCACAGTGGTGAGCATGGTGCTGACAACACCAAGACAAGGGTTAAGATCCCCTTACCGGTCATCTTTAAAAAAAAAAAAAAGAAGAAGAAGTAGTAGTTAGGGGTAGAAGAGAAAACAGCAAACCGTCAGACAGCCCAGCACAATGACAAGGAAGCGTGAAGCCAGAAAAACCTGACACTGACCCCCAGCTCCATCACTTGTTGACCATGGTATCATTTCACCTGCCTGAGACTCAGTCTCTCATCTGTCAAATGAAACTCCTAATTAAACATCTTTCTTGGGTGACTGTTTTGAGGATTAACAGATAATGATGGTGGAAAAGTAAACTTTAAAGGGATTTAAAGATATCTGTAACAGTGGTGGTTGATATGTAACATATTAAAGTTCTATGTCTAGAAGGCAAAGTAAGCTCGACAGCAGGAATTCCTGATCATAGGACTCCCAGGAGGATCCCTTAAAGGGGGGAAAAAAAAATGCTCTTTTTAATCTCTTATATTATATGTTACCAACAGGAGAAAAGCCATAAGCACTACCAACAAAGTAAAAAAAGACACCATCTCTGTGTTCTGAGCAGCTGTCAGAAGCTATCACTGCTATCACCATGGAGTCCACATCATGAAGCTGATACTTTCCCAGGGATAAAGTGAGCCTCAAGGTTTCATAGAGACTAGCACATTATAACAGCCACTGTTATAAAATGTTTGCCAGGTTTCCCCACCTTCCCCACATATCCCTTGTCCACCACAGGTTTTGGAAAAGCAGGCAATGAGGGACTAGCTGGTTTGGACCAATCTTCCTGAAGGAGACAATTTGGAAAGCAAGATAAAATACACAGAGCATCTTCCTAAAGCATGAAGGAGGTACTGTGATAGGGAGGCATGACTGGGCTGAGATGCAAAAAAGGTGGAAATCCAGAGAGGTAGCAGGGCAGCCGGGATGCCTTTGTCACCCCAGAGGACGCAGCTGAGAGGCCAGGTAGCAGCTCTGATGGCTCTGTGGGACAAGGGATCCAAACCTGGAGTCCACAGCATGCCGAGGATGAGGCATGCACCACAATCAGGATGAGGACCCCAAAGTAAGGTACCTTGGAGTAAGAATGAAATAAATATAAACCTGCCCTTGAATGGACTGCAGGCTGACTTCCAGTCATCTGTGTGGCTCTGAAAATCTCAAGCCCTGAAATTAGATTAAACTGATTTGGAGAGCTGATGCCCCCAAGCACAGGGGCAGAGACAAATGAAAATGTCTTCTGATAGAAAAAGCACAGTCCTAAGAATCTAATTATTTCTGTAGGGGCCACTGGACACGCACATGAGAAAGAATGATGTCAGACCCCTACTTCACACTTTATACAAAAATTCAATCAAAATGGATCAAACCTAAATTTAAGAGCTAACACTATAAACACTCAGGAAAAAACACAGGTATAAGTCTTCAGAACCTTAAATTCAGCAACGGCTTCTTACATGCGACACAGGAGGCATGGAAAGGAATGGAAGTGCGGATGCCTGCTGCAGCCTGCATGAACCTGGAAGCATGGGGCTGAGTGAAAGGAGCCAGTCCCAAAAGGCCACATACTGTAGGCATCCTTTCCTAGGAAACATTGAGAAGAGGCCAATCTGCAGAGACAGAGGCAGGTTGGCGTCTGCCTAGGACTGGGGTGGGGTGGGGCAAGGCAAATGGCAGTGACTGCTGCCAGATATGGCATTCTCTTTGGGGTGACGAGGAAGTTCTAAACTTAGATTATGGTGATGGTTGCACAACTCTGGAATGTATGGAAAAAACAACTGAACTGTAATTTAGAAAGGTAAATTCATGGCATGTGAATTACAACTCAATAAAGTTATCAAGATTATTTCAATAATTTTTCCCCAAATATAATGACAAGCACGGACATCAGATAACCTGGCACTCAAGAAAACAAAGTGACATGAACAACCATGAGCACAACAGACAGCAGAACCAGGTCCAAACCCCACCAAACCCACGACCAGTGCCACCACGCTTACCATGCTTATGGAGGTAAAAGCCAAACAAACACTTCTAAAACAAATTTAAACCACAGAAGTGATATTCCCAGTTTGAAAAGGAAACAACTAGAATTGAAAACTACTGCTACAACTAAAATTAAGAACGCAGTGAATAAGAACCAATTTAACAGCAGATTAGAAACTGCCAAAGAGAGAAACAGTAAGCTAGAAAATAAAAAGAAAAAATAAACCAGACTAAAAATAAAAAAGAGAGAGAGAGAAAAGGAGAGTAAATACAAAGACAAGATAAGGAGTAAATCACAGTGAGGAAGTCTAACATGTATTTAAACCGAAGACCAGGAAGGGAGGCAAGTGGGGCAAAGCTGTATTTTTTAAAAACGGCTGAAATTTTTTTCCAAAACCTAGAAAGATGACAATCCATAAATTTAAGAAGCCCAGCAAATCCCAAGCAGAATAAATAAAAAAGAATCCACATCTATACACAATAAAGTGAAACTGTAGAAAATAAAAGTAAAAGAGAAAGTCCCAGAAGCAGCTTGCAAAAGGGAGACAGACTAGAGCTAAAGTGAAAAGCATTTCTGATTAACCTCAAAGTAATCAGAATATTCAGTTACCAAAGACAAAACTATTTGAGTTAACCCATGTTGCCTATGCTTGAAAAAATACAAATTAAAATAAAAATAGATCTCAGAAGGAAGTTTGGAAGTGATGATGGCTGGCAAACGTAACAGACAACCTACCTTCAGCCACTGCTCGGCCTGCTCCTTACTCTGGACTGCCAGGACAAGTGGGTCTGTGCCTTGCTGAGTAATTTTCAACTCGTGTTTCTTCTTTTTGCTGTCTTTCGGGATATATGTAATGTTGCAGCCTTGGAGTGGCAGTTCCATCTGAGGCTGCTGGTCCTTGGAACTTTTATAGCACTGCATTCAACATGACAGATCAATTCGTATTATAAGAAAGTTCAAACAGAGACACTGATAAAACCCCAGCCTGATGAGAGAGTGGCAAGGCACCTGGAGGTCTGACCAAAGAGTGGAAATGCTCAGCAATGGGAAATGGATGTGCAGACTGACAGGGATCACTCCCGAAGCACTGCTTCACAATGACACTTCACTTCTAAGCACAGGAAATACTTGACTCCTGAAAGCAGCAAAAGCTTACCGAGAACATGCCACGATTCGGCAGGAAACAAAAGGCCCTACTCTGATGAAGTTTATGTTCTAGTGGAGCATCCTCAATAAACTACATGAATGCATTTATGAAAATAAAAACATACTAAACATACTTACATGTAATTTGGACACTTTATTCTATAACCTATATGGCTTGATATGTCTGTCTCATCTCTATTCCCTTTCTAAATGACAGATGAATTATTTTATTAAGGATATAAATATCATGACACAAAGTACAAAAACGTACGCAAAGATCTGCTTCCTGTTTGACTAGAAGATCCAAAACTCATGATGCCCCATTCCCATAAGCTGACACTCACTCTAACGACTGCAACTGCTAAGGTTAAAACCAACATTTCATTCACATTGCTCTGGCTTAAACTCCACCTATAATACTCCAGTACTTTTTTTTTTTTTTTGGCGGCTGGCTAGTACTGGGAACTACCTATAAAATTTAGAATCAAATCTTTGCCCACAGGTTTCCCCTGCCCCTTTTTCTTTAATAGTATGACCTGGGACCAAAAGCATACCTCTCAGTGGAAATACGCAATCTAAGAAGTCAGATACCTGGATCCTAACTCCATTACTAATTTAATCTGGGTCCCAGGAAGTTTCTTAAGCTTTCTGAGTGCATTTCCTCATTTGTAAAATATGTTTTGCTGCTATTTTTATTTTATGAAATTATATTGTTATTAGTAGCAACATCTGCTACAAGTACTGACTGTCAACATCATACAAGGCATTTCATCCTTCTCATTTAATCACCACCGTTGTCCATTTTGCAGATTATGAAACTGAGGTTCAGTTGGTTAGGGGACTTGCCCAAAGTCAGAAAACCTCATGTGGGAGACCTAGAACTCCAGCCCAAACTGTATGAGTGCAGAGCCTACATTGTTAACTCTAAGCCATTTACTGATGACATGAGTGAATAGATACCTATTTTCAAAAATGATTTCTAGAGTCCTTTTCTACTTTAGTTCTAAATCCTTGACTCTTGAATTGCACAGATAAATAACATATCCAGTTTTTTAAAAAGTTCAACTGATGGTTGCCTGTCTAAAAAGAAAAGAATACTCCAAAACCAACCAACCTCAGATTGTTATAAATGTTTATCATTGACCAGCTTTTTGCATTTTGAATAAGTACAAAAAAAAAGCTAAAAGGAAACTAACAGTGCAGTGGAAGGGATCAGAAAGGGAATTTTCAGCTTATATTTTTCCTTACTTAAATGCTTTACAACAGACACGTTATCAGCAACATGACAAACTGTAATCTAGCAGGTTGGATTCCCATAGAAGCTGCCTCTAAAACAAACAGCAGCATGCAGGATATTTATTAAGGTGTGCCCTTAAGAACAGCACCGGGGTGGAGGAGGTGGGGGACTGGGCAAAGAAGCTGAGCTACAATGCCATTGAAGTAAAAGGCCCTAGGGACTCCCAGGAGCTCTGGAGTTGGAAGGCCCCATCGGAGCTGCCTCAAGTCTAGGCTGTTACACCCTGGCACTGGATGTAGACCATGTGCCTGGGAAGGGAGCATGGCCTTGGGCTCAAGGTCTCTCTTCAACAGGGACAATCCCCTCAGTGGACTCAGCAGCCCTCCCTGCAAGCAAGGGAACAAGTCCTTCAGTCCTGAGGGAGGACCTCGATGCATCACAGTACTCATCTGGGCAGCTGGATCCCAGGTCATTTTTGAACAGAAAAAAAGCTTCATGATACAAATAACTACCTTTATTGAGAACAGGGCTTTCACCTGATTTTCCATTAATTTCTTCCTAAATATTTACAACTACTCTAAATGGGAGGTACTATCATCCTGGTTTTTAGAGGGAAAAACTAGTAGAAGATCAAATGGGGAAAAAAAGTAGAGGATGGGAAAAGAAGAGAAGCAGAGGGGTGAGGGAGATGAGATGGGAGAAGAGGGCCACGGGACTTGTAGCCCCAATTGCCAACCCCACATACAGCCATGAGGCTTCCCTCATTGCTATGAAACTACGCTTTAACAAGAGAGTTGATTTCGTACTTTTAAGACTTTTATATAATATATCCACATCTTGCAGCCATTATATCAAATTGTAAATAAGGACCATATTAATCTTTCTTTCTTTTTTTTTTTTTTTTAATTCTTTACTCTTAAATTCCCTATGCCATCATTTTTGGCATATTCTAAATTTAGGAGAAATTCAGGCCACACATGTGGAAAAAATATGTACTCTGTTTAAAAAAAAATGAACAAAAACATTAATTAAAAAATGTACAATGTCCTAAGAATCTAGTAAAATGAGATTCCCACAAGCCTTAGATGAAACTTGGTTTAAAAACAAAAAGAATCATCTGCTCCACTACAGAATAATACACAGAAACATAAATCTCATGCCTTCTTTTTTTTTTTTTTTTTTTTAAAAGATGACCGGTAAGGGGATCTTAACCCTTGGCTTGGTGTTGTCAGCACCACACTCTCCCGAGTGAGCCACGGGCTGGCCCTCATGTCTTCTGTTTTAACGTTAAAATTTTGAGCAATTTTCTCCCCCAAGGTTAATTTGAAAACAAAAGGTAAAAATTTACTCTAAAGTTCATAATTCTGATAATCAAGCGTGGTTTCTATTTTGCTTTGGTTTTTTTGGTAGCTTGCCAGTTCGGGGGATCCAAACCCTTTGACCTTGCTGTTATAGCACTGTGCTCTCGCCAACCGGCCAGCCATCACGCACGGTTTCTAAAGGAAGGAAGGAGAAGGACAAGAGAAGCGAGGGAGGTAGGACACGTCACACCATTCTCAGAGGCCCCTGCTTCCTTAACGGAGACCCCATTGGAATAGCACCTACAACAAAGGGTCTGTGTTTTCCCATCCTCTGCTTCTCTGTTATTTACTTATCTTCCTGTTCTGCCTCTGGGATAAAAAAAAAGAAAGAAAATAATTTGGCCTTAAGCTTTCCAAAAGAATTTCCTTTCCTGGCCACTCTCCCCTCCAAACCTCGTAAGGCGTACCCGGCCCACTCCTATGACCTGGCTCTGAGGAATTCACTGACTCACTACAAATGAGAAAATCCATCTTGCAACTTCTGGCAAGTTAAAATACTGTGCATTTCCACTGACACAAGCCACAGGCAATGCCCTGGAAAGGGAATGACTTTGTCCATGGGTTGCTTTAGGAGCTGGGAGACCCAGGGCATTGAACACAGGAGGCCACGGGGCCGCTCACGGACAGCCATGGACTCCAGCACTTAAACGAGATGCATGCTCACGGGACCTCGTGCAGGTCTGCATGATTCCCTCCTGCGTGGCTGATGTTAACCTTAACTGGTTTGGTATAAAATCCATCACTTTAGAATGCCAACAAAATCTTAACAATTTTACAAGAGCACTACTGATTCGCAATGCTTTACCAGGAGTTTGGTGTCCTTGATGACGCAGAGCAGCTTTGTCCACTGGCCAAAGCGCTTTTTCCGCAGCAGGAAGGCGCAGATCTTGGCATCCTTCACCAGGTCCATGGAGGCCTCCTCAGAGGGCCATTGGTGACGGGCCTTCTTCCCCTTCCCGTCCTCCTCCTCTTCGTCGTATGACTCATATGAGCTGCTCATGGCATCTGAGTCATAATCTGTGAAAAACACAAACAAGGGTAAAAGGACCTCATCTGATGTTTGCCTGTGGGCTCAAGAACACCTCATTGCATTACTTAATAACCAAGTAATTTAATGAAAAAGGGATGTCTTCCCCTTAAGAAAAAAAGTCTCTAAGACTTGGGCCGTGAAAACTCAATGAGAAGTTTTACACTGAAGTGACTGAGAGTTTGGTGTTTATGATGACCATTCCCAGAATGATGGATATGGACAGGACGCCACGCAGACCCAATGGCATCCACTCCTTGCCACGCTCTTGCCGGGCGAGCCCTGTCCTCCTTCTGCAGCATTGCCACACAGGACTCCTGCCCGCAGAGGTCCCTCGTCTCTCGTGTCCACACCTTTCTGTTAAAGTCCTCTTGAGTCTGCAGCATCCTTCTCCCTTCTGGCATCACATGTACAAACCTTCCGAACATTCGAGATCCAACCAAAGGCCCCTCTCCTCCAGGCCATCCTTGGAACCTTCCTAGTAATTTACACCTGTCCTTGTAATTGTGTTGCCCTCATTCTGAGACACACTAATGCTTACACTGGTGTTATCTTTAGTTTCCCAAATATACCACATTCTCTGTTACCTCAGGGTCTTCACTGCTGTTCCTTCTAGCAGGCTTCCTGTTCATCTACTCACCTCCTGCTTCTGCCTAGATAAATTCTCTCATCTTTTAGGATTTAACATACTGAAACTTCCTCCAGCAAGCCCTCCCAGAGTCACATAGTTGGGTGCTCTGTACTGAACTGTGTCCCCTGACAATTCATGTGCTGAACATCTAACCCTAATGTGACTGTATTTGGAGACAGGGCTTTTAGGAGGTAATTAAGGTTAAATGAGATCATAAGGGTGGAGCTCCGATCTGATAGGACTGGTGGCCTTACCAGAAGAGGACGGGAGCGAGAAAGAGATCTCACTCTGTCCCCACCATGTAAAGATACAATGAGAAGGCAGCCATCTACAAGCTGGAAGAGAGCCCTCACCAGAACCCAACTATGCTGGTAACCTGATCTTGAACTTCCAGCCTCCAGAACTATAAGAAAATAAATTTCTGTTGCTTACACCACCCAATCTATGGTATTTTGCTGCAGCAGCCTGGGCAGACTAAGACAGTGGGCCAAATGCCCTTTCTCTGTTTCCACACTGCCCACCATGAAACTTCTTATGTATTGCTACCACTTCTGCTAGCCTGTCTGTCTCCCACATCAGGTGTAAGCACCCTGTGGGAAAGTGACCGTCATGTAAGATTGATATCCTCAGCACCTAATAGAGCACCTAGCACATGACAAGTACACACATATCTGTAGAAGGAAGGACTATGAGTAAATTTAAATTATGCCCGCAAAACTCTCAGAAGGACACTGGTGGCACATTACAAGTGCTTAATAAATACTGGTGACTGTCACTAGTGTTATCATCATTTTTGGCTGTGCTGGATGATAAGCTCCTCGAGGCAGTATCTGATTCATCTCTGAATTCTCCTCGACCTCCAGAATCATCTGGAACATATTTACTTTTCAAAACATATTTGAGGAATGAATACATAAATGACAGAGGGATGATAGATAAGGAGAAAGAATGGCCAACTCAACTCCTGCATAACCCAGCAGTAGCAGCAGAAACAGCAGACCTTACACAGAACAGAACAGAACTCAAGTTTTCTGCTCAATGGAAACTGTATATTAATTTGTACTCATTAGTCATGTTCACATTTTAATTTCCTTGCAAAGAATCAATACTAAGAGGGGAGAAAAGAAAGATCAAATGTTTAAGTTGAATTTTCAATAATGGAAAGAAGTCAAGGAAGGGTTTTAAGCAACAGCTAAGAACACCGAAGAGGTAACTTTGTCAAAAGCACTGAGAATGGGCTGAAAAGGGGATGACAGAAGACATTGGGGACCAGCTAATAGGCACCTGTAACAGCACTGGTAAGAGATGCTGACAGCCCTACTGGTAAGAGGGATGTGAGCAGGAGCTCACTGGAGAGATGCTGAGGAGACAGAACCAATGGGTCTTGGCTAAATATCACTGTGGACAGTGAGAGAGAGAACAGTCCAGATTCTTCACTTGTGCTGCTTCACATTGTTAAATTAAGCTTGGCCTAATGGTTTCTTCAGACACAGTGAACTGTAACCTAACTGGACGTGTAAACAGACTAATGCACTCTTGTAACAAGGAGCTGAGTCTCAGCCAATCACAGGCAGCACCCGCTCCATACCTCACTCCCTTTATCTGTCTATAGATCTTAACCCACCACGTGGAAGCAGTGGAGTCACTCTGAAACTGTTCTGATTCTGGGGGCTGCTCAATTTGTTAATTGCTGTTTGCTCAATTAAACTGTTAGATTTAATTTGTCTGAAGGTTTTCTTTTAACAGATGGTGTCGGAAGTGGGATCTTAAGTAGAGCTTCCAGCAGCCCCCAGAAGCACTGACTGACCAAGTGAGGTAGGTGCTCACAAGACCCATGGCATTTGTTCCTCTCTCACAGCAACTGGAGATCATGGGTAAGTTCTCTCTCAGATTCTGAAGTTTCACGGATTTGTAATTTGAGCTAAGTTTCTTTGAGCAAATTTCTATCTGGACTGGAATCCCTTCTTTTGGAAATTCACAGGGATTTTGTGCTCCATCCTCTTCATTTCTTTCTTTTGCATGCCTAGGTAGGAAAAAAATCTTTGGCCAAGTTGATCAAGGAGATCTCAGAGCCAAAGCCAAAATTCAATGTAAAAATGGGATCCTTAATTCCTCAAGAACTGAGTACTTCACCTTCTGACTATGCTTACCTTTACATGTATAAGTTTTAGGCCCAGGAAGTAGAAATTGCATTCAAAAGTGGAGAAATCTTACTAAAGATAATTTAAAATTACAGTGGGGAGTTCCAAAGGAATAACAGTGCACTTAAAAATAAGGGCTCCCCAATTAGGCATATCCAGGGAGGCCCATTGATGTGTAGAAGTTTCCAAAAAGTTTCAAAATGTTTATTTTCTCTTTAAAAATACTTTACAAAAGGCAAACAAAAAGCTTAAGCTAAGAAACAAAAGCTAAGTTAAAAAGACCATCTGTTAAATAGGTCTCCAAAATACATGGAAGGGAAAGGAAGGGAAAAAGGAAAAAGGAAAGGAAAAAAGAAAGGAAAGGAGAAAAGAAAGGAAAAAGGAAAGGAAAGGAAAGGAAAGGGGAAAGGAAAGGGGAAAGGAAAGGAAAGGGGAAAGGAAAGGGGAAAGGAAAGGAAAGGAGAAAGGAGAAAGGAGAAAGGAGAAAGGAGAAAGGAGAAAGGAAAGGAAAGGAAAGGAAAGGAAAGGAAAGGAAAGGAAAGGGGAAAGGAAAGGGGAAAGGAAAGGAAAGGGGAAAGGAAAGGAAAGGAAAGGAAAGAAATTTCCATCTATAAAGAAAGTCTCCATTTGTATGGGTGTCTGCCTCCTGAACCAGGAAGAGAGTGAGAACTGAGTCACTAGAAACTCTTAAGATGGAAAAGGCATTGGTTTAAATTTACATAACAAGCCTTTTGCTTAAGGTGCTTTTCTGGCTATCCTGTCTTTACTTGGAGTTTACTTATATTGTACTTCCTTGGTTTGGGCAAATGTGGTTTATGATTCAGGTATTTAGGCCTAAAGTCTCAGCTCTGAGCTTTTGAGATAAAAATATTCTACCTTGTTATACTTAAGCCATTCCTTTGGAAATGCAAATTTAGGATAAAAAAATTTACATGGTTATTAAAAATTGGATAGGTAACAGCAGACAGTGATAGGGTAAGAACAGAGACTAAATCTACCAAAGGTCAGATGGACCATAGGGACCCTGGCTGGTCCCTCAAAATTACAGGGTCCCAAACCTGTCTGCTCTATTTACCCCAGTTTGGAAAAACTTTAAAAGGCAGAAGGCAGAAATTACAACATGCAAACTAGCTAACAGTCATTTAGGGCAATAATCAGAGGGGTCAATAAAAAAAAAAAAAAATGAAAGGGCAATTGTCCCTCTACTCAACCCCTTACTAAAACAGGATAAAGTTTACAGATAAACTTGTGATAGTTTCAAAATTATTTTTTAGTAGCTTGAAAACTTTAAAGTCATTTTAAATTAAGTAATAAACACTCATGAACTGAGTCATCTCTAAGAAGGTTAAAATACTAAAATATTAATTGCTAAATATAGGTTTAGGGTATATAAACTATAACATCTTGTTTTTATATGGCATAGAGAAGCTAAATATATTTGCATCTGTTAATAAACAAGGAAAAATTGTTGATATGGACAGAATTGTGTCCTCTAAGTTTTATGTATTAGAAGCTTGATCCCCACGGTGACTGTAAAGAGGGTGGAAAATTCTATTATGATAATTGAAAGGTAGGGCCTTGAAGAGGTGATTAGATTATGAGGAACATGCCTTAGTTCATGTGTGTGATTCTGAGGGCTTTAAACGGAAAGCATGTGAGAGTCTCTCTCTCTCTCCCTCCCTTGCTCCCTCCCTCCCTCTCCTCTCTCCTCTCTCCTCTCTCCTCTCTCTCTCTCTCTCTCTCTCCCCCCCCCTCAGCCGTTTCTGCCACATGAGACCCCTGGGTCACTGTTGCCACCACCAAGGCCTTCACCAGATATGTTCCCTGGACTTTGGGCTTCTCAGCCTCCAAAACTAAGCAATAAATTCTCATTTCTTTATACTCAGTTCCAGGTATTTTTGTTATAAACACAGAAACAGACTAATACAAATGTGTTATGAGGAAATGTGTTTCTAAAAATTATGAAGGGGTTTTCATCTACAAAATGCTGATATAACATAGTTCAAAATTGCTTACTTCCCAGGTTTTCACTAGGTTATTAGAGTTAAAGTTATTCCAATTAATGAATGGTAATTAAAATCACTTTTTTTCCTTGGTGGCTGCCTGGTACAGGGATCAAACCCTGGACCTTGAGGATAACAGCACCATGCTACAACCAACTCAGCTGATCAGCCCTAAAACCACATCTTATGTGAGGAAAGTAAGATGCGTTTTGGTAAGTGAAGCTTACATAAACATATGTTATAGTTTAAAAGAAAAAAAAAAAGGGTAGTTTCTGTCCTAAAGTGAAATGACTGGGTATTCCAAAATGAGAAATTGAAAAGGTTGTAAAAAGTTTGTAAAAAAATGGATCTTGTAAAAAATGTTATGTGCCATCAAGCTTGCTAAAATTATGAATAAAAAATATTTATTATTTTTTTCTAAAAATTAAGCATTCATATCAAAAGTATGCTAATACAAAACTAGAATTTGGTTTTCTAGCTTCATGAAGTATTTATTAGGTCTTTTGGTTATTTGACAGAGTGATGTCGGTGCCTTAAGTTTTAGTCAACCTCTCAAAAATGAGGACACCGTAACCTGTAAATGATGTGTTGAGACTAGAAACCTAAAATGATGGTAACTGAGAGTTGCACTAATGCCCTAAGTTTCGGTCACACTCTCACCTAGGTGCAAACCTGACCCTAAACCTAACTAGCCTCCAACAGATCAGAACAAACCAAAATGGAGTCACTCATGTTAAGAGCCACGTAATCAAAATAAAACTTTAAGAAAGCAGATAGATCTCAAAATTGAGAGGTTGACCATAAGAGGGGAACTGTTAAGTTTGGCCTAAAGGTTTCTTGAGACACAGTGAACTGTAACCTAACTTCACATGCAAGCAGACTGACCCACTCTTGTAACAAGGAGCCGAGTCTCAGCCAGTTTCAGGTAGCACCTGCTCTGCACCTCACTTCCATCTTCTGTGTCACTTCCCTTTGTCTGTCTATAAATCTTAACCCACCGCATGGCAGCAACAGAGTCCCTCTGAATCTGTTCTGATTGTGGGGGCTGCCTGAATCGTGAATCATTCTTTGCTCAGTTAGAATCTGATATATTAATTTGTCTAAAATCTTTCTTTTAACAACATACATCCTGCCACCCTGCAGGCAGGTTTTTCTCTTCATTGTCTCTGCCTTCTCCCTGCCCCCCCCCCCGTCCAACACCCTCCCCAACACATTGCACAGGCATCTACATCTACCCCACATCCTAGTTTAATATGGCAGCCACAGGGGGCTACTTAAATTTAAATTAAAGTTAAGTAAAATTAAACATTCAGTTCCTCAGCTGTACTTGCCACATTTCAAATACTCAGTAGCCACTGGTGGCTAAGTGGGTTCTATATTGGAGAACACAGATAATTATGTCCATTGTTGCCAGAGTTCTACTGGACAACACTGGACAGAATGAAGGTATTTACAACCTGATGGAGTACATGTCATTCTAGAGATAGGGACTGAGCAGAGCCACACATGTGGGACACAGAGAAGATTAAAGAGAAGAGATAACTTTTGATCTAGACCTTGAAATGAGTTGCTGCCAACCACACAGAAGTCTGAGAAGGAACACCGTGAGTGAAGGTGCTGAGAAGTATCAATCAGTTCAAAAGCACGGTGGACGCTTTCATTTTTTCAATGGTACTTGAGTCCCACGAAAGCCAAGTTAGTGGTTATCTCTGGGGGTAAGGAGGGGTTATGATGAGGAAGGGGCAGGTGGCTCCTGGGGCTGACAGTGTTCCACTCTTGACCTGAGTGGTGGTCACACAAACAGTCCGAGTTATGATACAGCACTGAGTGTATATTTGTACTTATGTACCCTTTGATAAATATATTTTACAGTAGAAGGGTTTTTTAAAAGTCTGACATGGATAGAACATAGGGTACATGGAGGGAGTGATGAAATATGAAACTGAGAGGCAGGTGGAAGCTGCACTGCGTGGATCACACGCTGTTCTGTGATCCCATGTAAACTGAGAGACTTAAGACAGGCGATGGAAATAATCATACTTTTATTTTAGAAGGATGATTCTCACAGTAGCTTGGAGGACCATGAACTCCTCAGAGCTTAGCTCGTTTTCTGGAACATCAAGTGCAGTGAATATGTAATGAATAAATAAAGAACCAATGGATGCATTCATTACAAATGGGAGCACAACGTTTGGCTGCATCCATTCAACACACATGTGTTGAGCACCTACTATATGCCAGACAATATTTTTTTTATATTAATATTTGTACACCAGGTGTTGTGATAAAGCTGTGAAAAGACACAGGCATGCTTCAAATTTACAAGTGCTCTCACATGTATCATCTCACTGGTCCTCCCAGCCACTCTGAAAAGGGGCACAGACCATCAGTCTGACTCAGAAAAGGAAGAATGACACTCAAAGACTGAGTAATGCATCCAAAGCCAGGGCCCTCACAAATGGCAGAACTGAAATATGTTGGTCAAGGACAAATGTGCAGGTGTGTCTTGGCATTGGTGGATACAGATTCAGAAGGTAGCCTGTTATATGACAATCCAGATAAATTTCCAGGGGCCACAGTTCGTATAGATGGCTATGGAGGACATACTACTGAGGTCAAAGCTGTGTCATTGCCACTGGGCACAAGAAGATCACCCCCTCGTGCGTATACTGTATATATATCTCCCATAGCTGAATACATCTTGGGTATGGATATACTTTATGGTTTGCACCTACAAACAGCTGGAGAGTTTCAGCTGCGAATACAGACAGTAAAGCCTATGTTACAAAGATAAGCTAAACATGACCCACAGGTGTTACCCAAGCCAAGATGTGTAGTTAATGTAAAGCAGTATCGCCTACCAGGAGGACATGCAGAGATAAGTGCCACTATATTGGAATTAGTGAAAGCTGGCATTATTCATCCAGCTCATAGCCCATTTAATGCTCTGGTATGGCCAGTGAAAAAGCCTGATGATACCTGGAGAATGACTATAGATTATCGAGAACTAAACAAAGTAGTGCCTCCTTTGCATGCAGCTGTCCCTTTAGTTCAGGACTTGATGGATCAGCTGACGACTCAGCTGGGGACTTATCATTATGTATTGGACCTTGCAAATGCTTTTTTCTCCATTCCAATCTCAGCTGATAGCCAAGTTCAGTTCGCCTTCACGTGGGAAGGAAGACAGTGGACCTTTCAAGTATTGCCCCAAGGTTATCTGCATAGCCCAACCATCTGTCATGGTTTGGTGGCTGGTGACCTAGCCAAGTGTACTAGGCCCAGCACGGTTACAATGTTTCACTACACTGATGACATGTTACTAACCTGATTCTCTTGCAGATTAAACCCAGGCAGCTCCAATGCTGTTAAATCATTTGGAACAATGTGGGTGGGCTGTGAACAGAGCCAAAGTGCAAGGACCTGGGCTGTCAATGAAATTCCTAGGAATGGTCTGGTCAGGTAAGACAAGAGTCATCCCAGAAGCTGTTATAGGTAGGATACAGGCATATCCTCGACCCATAACAGTAGCTCAGCTACAGACATATTTGGGACTTTTGGGGTATTGGAGAGCTTTTGTACCCCACATGGCCCAAATGGCATGCCCACTGTATGCATTAACAAAGAAAGGAGCCCTCTGGGATTGGACTGAGGAAGTAGAACAAGCTTATCGAGCTACAAAAAGGGCAATAGAGCAAGGACAAGCTTTACAAGTGGCCAACCCCACTAAGCCTTTTGAGTTAGACGTACATATAACCCAGGAGGGGTTAGGATGGGGTTTGTGGCAGAGACAGGACCAATTCCACACACCTGTAGGATTCTGGTCTCAGCTCTGGAAGGGTGCTAAGTGCATCATACCCTAATAGAAAAGAAGTTAGCAGCTGTGTATTCTGCCTTGATAGCCACTGAAGCTATCACAGGAACTGCCAAAGTGCTAGTAAGGATGACATACCCCATAATATGTTGGCTGCACACGTGGGCAACCAACCCTAAAGTGGGTATTGCTCAGACTCCCAATTTGTCTAACTGGGGAGCATATATAGAACAAAGGAGCACTGTGTCAATGAGTCCTCTCTCCAAAGAGTTGCAAACTGTGCTAAGCCCAATAGAGGTCGTGGAGGAAACTTTGACACAACCATTATCCATGGAGGTAGAGGTACACCTTTCCATGAGGGACAGGGACCTATCACAGAGCAAGCTTGGTATACAGATAGCTCTAGCATGGGAACTTCAGCATCATGGACAGCTGTTGCGGTCCAGCCCTTAACAGATACTATGTGGTATGAAAATGGCACAGGGCAAAGCAGTCAGTGGGCTGAATTGAGAGTAGTGTGGATGGTGATTAAAAAATGAGCCTAGGCCATTAACCATCTGTACTGACAACTGGGCTATGTACAAAGGTTTAACCCTTTGGATTTCTACTTGGAAGTATCAACAGTGTATGGTAGGCCACCGTTCCCTGTGGGGACAAGCCATGTGGCAAGAGTTATGGGAATTGGGGCATGAGAAAGAAGTAACTCTTTCCCATGTCACAGGACACTTCCCTTTAGCCAGTCCAGGAAATGATGAAGCTGATGCCTTGGCTGTCACTGAGCGACAAGGTAAGATGGCTGGAGAGAGCCCCAGCTACTGATGTAGCCCAGTGGTTACATCGATGAATGCAGCATGCTGGCAGTAAAACCATGCGGATGGTGGCTCAAAGATGGGCCTTGACTATAAAATGGGAGAATGTAGCGAATGCCTGTCATGATTGTCCAGTATATGCTCAAGAGAGTCCACACCCCCAGTGGGTGCCCCATACAGATGGGCAAATAACTTGAGGAAGGGTGCCCCTGACTCGATGGCAAGCCGACTTTGTCAGACCACTGCCAAGGTGAGAGAATTTCAGATACATTTTCACAGCTGTTGATACGGCTACTGGTCTTCTGTTTGTATGGCCTCGTAAGGCCCCAGCCCAGGTAAACACTGTGAAGGCACTGCCTTACGGCTATGTATAGTCAGCCTGTAGTTATAGAGAGTGATAACGGAACCCACTTTATTGGACATGGGGTTCCCAGTTGTCCATTCAGTGGAAGTTACATGTGCCATATTATCCCCAGGCAGCGGGAGTGACTGAACGGTACAATGGCCCTTTAAAAAAGGGTCAAAGGCTATCTACCCAACCCCCATGACAGTCAGAATTCTAAATGAGAGACCCCACAACAGCAGGCCCTCTCCAGTGGAAGCTCTGTTGCATACGGCTGCAGCACTTCTACAGCTCCAAGTCACTACTAAAGATAAGCTTTTGAAGCCAGGATATGGCAAGAATGGAAATATTCTCTTACTGGCCCCAACCTGTTTGCAACAGGGACAGACAGTACAACGGGAATGGCCTTGGAGAATAAAAGTCCCCCATATAAGCTGGGTAGATTTAATAGGGCCTTGGGGGAAAGGATTAGAGGAAGGCTTGCAAGTTTCACCTGGGGTGACAAGTACCTGGCCTCCTTGAGTAAAGGTAACATGGCCTGGAACAGATAGGCGCTCTATTCCAAAGGGCACATTTGTATTATCATTATGGCCAATTATGAGTTCCCCTATACTGTTACATGTAGAACCTACAGATCCAACAGTGTTAGCAGATAAGGTATGGCATCATTAGCCAGGTAAGATACCTATTCCTACAACCATCCTTTCTCAGGATGGCAAACTGGCATGTATCTTACCAGAGGGGCGAAAACTTCCCCTATTGGTACCAATAACCCTTCTGTCTTTTTGCCCATAGTATTCTGGCTGCAGGCACTGCACCAGAGTCAACTGGGTACATACATACATTGGCGTGATCATCTACTGAATGTGTGTTGAACTGCCTATCAGTATGACTGCAGGATTCCCATGGAGGATCACACCAACGGTGACTACTAACTGGACACATGTGGCTAATAGTTAAAAGGACAGAACTACAAGCCTTAAGGCATATTGAACGGACAACAGGTTATATAAATGTAAGCGTCGTTTATCCTCACTAAGGGAACATCGTGGAAGATGGTGAGAGACCCTGAAGGGGTGGATTGATGGGAAAATAGAATAATTTAATCAGGCCCCCTCGCCTGCCCATCCAGTTGGTGATGGTGCGGCGCATTCTTTGTAAGTAAATTGTGTGTGGGGGGGGGGGTGGAGCTAGTGTGCCTGCATGGCACCGCCACCTTGGCTGGCATCTGCCTTGGGCGTCCACCCCACACAGCCATGCTCTCTGACCTACAGCTTCCAAGGACCTTTTTGCCAGTTACCTAGCTCATAGATCTACGTGTGAGGGGTCTGGTGACTCATCCTGGCGTGTGAAGAGTTTGTGATCTAGTCTGGAAAATGGGCTTGGGGGGGTCTGTGAGCTTGAGTCCCAGCTCTAGCTCCACAATTGTCCCAGTTGGCAGGATTATGGGCAGGTAAAAGAGCCAGACAGAGAAAAACTAAGAAACATACAGAATGGGGGAGGAGGGGAAAGAACCATTGACTGCCTTCCAATCTTGTAATAAGGGAGTACAGGTATTCACAGACAGATGAAGGAGAGAGTTTTATCTGGGGAGCCAAGTCAGAGAGGGTATGGATTAGACACCATCAGGCCCTGGCATGGCCTGGAGTCCCAAGATGACATCTGCACTTCACGTAGAGTGAGAGGGCAGACCAAAGAGGAGCCAGCACTGGAACTGCACGGCCTCCCTGCGGAAGTGAAGTTGCTGGATATGAAATGCTCTTCTTCACGAGAAACAAGCTTCATGGCAGGAACTGCAACCCATCGTGCAGTTCTGACAGAACTGAAGAAAGACCTAGCAAACCATTCCGGCCTCTGACCTTACTTTTCAGAGAGAAGAAGAGTGAGAGAATGAGCAGAAAAGGTTACTCCAGGGCAGTAGCTGTGTCTTTCTCTTTCCTTGCATTTCACAAGTTCGGAGGGAAAAGCTGGGCACCGTATCAGACATTTCACCACACACATGAAAGAAAAAACCCATAAAAAACCTGAATTGACATTCAGCATGGAACACCAACAGCATAAAGTTAAGGATCAAAAAAGCAGATGCATCCACTTGCTCAAGTACCCATCGAATATTTACCACACACCACCTCAAAACAGACAAAAATTTTACCTTCTTTGCTCATATTCTAGTGGGGGGGAAACAGATGATAAATAAATTATAGAAGAATGGGAATATGTCCAAAAAAATACGTTATAAAATATGGCTAATTTTAGGAGACGCTCCTTCAGGTTTCAAAATCAATTCATAATAACAATAACTGTGCTTTACATCTGTGTATAGTGTTTTCGGAGTCACAAGGGGCTGTCCTCATATCATTTCACCTGCTCCACACAGCAGCTCTGTGAAAGGCAGAGCATTTGAAGTAGAGAGGATGGGAGTGGGGGGCACTTAACAGGGAGGAACAGGTGGTAGGCCAAGGTGGTAGGGCTGGTGGGGGGGGTGCTGCACTGTAGAACTCTGACTTTTACTTTTGAGTGGGATGGAAAGTCAGTGATGGTTCTGAGTAAGGAAGTGATCTGACTGAGGTTTTCAAATGGCCATACTAGCTAAGTTCTAGTTCCCACTCTAGAGCAATATAGTAAGTCATTTCACTTCTTTCAGACTCAAGTGTCTTCAGGATAACCTTGTCTTCTCAGAATTATTGCAAGGATCAAATGAAGGACACAGTAAAGCTCTTTGTGAACCCGAAAACACTAGAAGCAGGAGTAAAGCACCCAAACATGTGATCCAATGCCAGGGCCTGAAGAAGCAAGTAATAATCTCCAAACTCTAGTTGTATAGTAGTACATTATAGTAATAATGTACTTTATTTAGACATTTACCCACATCCCATTAAATCAGGAATGGCATTGCAACCAATCCCCCTGGAGAAGAAAGAGGCCAAGGAGAGAGGGAAATGAGAATGCTGAAAATAAAGATGAAATCTAAATGTGAAACCAAAAAACCGACAAGAGCTGTGGTGAGTTTGCATTGTGTCAGCTTAGCTAAAGTGGAACTCCATTTCCATTTCCTTGCACAGCCTGGGCTAGGGTTGGCCCAAGGGCAACTGTGAGGGATCAAGGTCAGTGCAGGGCACCAGGCACCCCTGAACCTTGTGCACATTGCTGCTGACCAGCTGGCTCACTTTGCTGCATGGAGCAGCAACTGGACAGGGAGCTTCCCCAGCTATGGCAGGATCTCCTTTGGATCTTGGAGTCCTGGGACAGGTATACACACAACTCCACAGCCAAGGGCACCAGCATCTTCTGCAAGTCTCCTTGGTCATCAAGTCTGGAGAAAGTCAGAGACAGATGGGTTGTAGCTTGCCCTTGCAGATTTCAATTTGTCCTTGAGCTCCCCAACTGCAGGTCCAGCTTCCTTCTTCCAGATTCCCGTGTCCTACCAGAAGTACAGGCAGCCGCCACCCATTGACTTCAGTGGCGGGAATCACTGTGTGAGGTCTACCCTAGAGTAAGTCTTCTATTCCATATCTAGTGGGTCTGCTTCTCTAATCAAGCCCCAGCTGTTCTAGAAATTGGCAATGGTCACCTTTGGCAGGTTCATCCTGGTGCAGCTCAGTGCCGGCCTTGGAGACTTTGGAGCAGAGCTATACTGCCCTTTGAAGATAACTATTTTACTTTTGAGAAACTGCTTTGGCTGCTGATGCCGTGGCAGAGACTGAATGCTTCACCACAGGACACCATGGGCACCAAGTGAAGAAGACACAGCAGCAGCTGCCAGCATGGACCATGGGCTACCTGAGCCATCCGGGAGCATGCCACCATGGGATCAAAGTGGTCTGTGTAAGAGCAGGCTCTGTCAGGGAAGGAAGATGTGGCATGCTGCACGGCAAGCAGCCCGGATGCCCCAACCCCTGCTCCTGCTGCACAGCCTCCTTCTCTCCCCACCGAGTCACCAGCACTGGATGGTCAAGACTTGAGAGGAGCATGATTAGAAAACTGGACAGACAATGATCTACAGAAGACGCTGTGAACAGACCTCCACAGAGGGCACACAGTGAGAATACCTGTGTACCAAGTGATAGAGCAGCCTTGGTGGAAGTGGACCTTAATAATCAGGTAAACAACATAACCCATTACACACATGTATATGTCTGTCAGCCACCTTCCCAAGGCTTCTTGTATAAATGGACTCATGGTCCCATGGTGGCAGGGAGGGAGGTTATGTGTGGAGCTCAGTGACGTGAACTTCCACCCATGCCAACACCTGCCCCCTCCACATGACTCCATTTCTTGGGATATCAGCTGGCCACCTAGTAGCAGGTTGTTATCATCAGTCCACTTCCATCAAGAAGAGACAGTAAGTAAATTTGCCTTCTGGGTCCACAATGTTCCTGCCAAAAGCACTGTTCACCACCAGGGGATCCCACACAGCACTGCTTCTGAACAAGGAGCCCATTTACAGCAAATAAAGTACAATGGTGGGTTAATGCTCAGGAAATTCACTGGTCTTGCCATATTCCCTGTCACCCTGAAGTAGCTGACACAACAGATGGGTGGAATGTTTTTTAATATTCAGTTAACAGTGGCAGCCAATTGATAACACCTTGTGGGGCTGGGAGTAATATCTCCCAGAACAGCTCCCAACAGCACATGCTCTGACTCAGTGGTACTGTGTCTCCCACAGCCAGGATTCACAAGTCCGAGAATCAAAGGTTGGAAATGGTACGGGCTCCTCCTCAGTATTATCCCTGTTGATCTGCCAACAGAATTTTTGCTTTCCTTCCCTAAAATTTTGGACTCCACTGGTCTAAAGGCAGGGCATGTCAACAGTCCCATTAAACTGGAAGTGGAGACCGCTACCTGGCCATGCCACGCTCTTCATGCCAGTAAACCAACAGACAAAGAAAACAGCCCCTGCAGGGCTGTAGGGACTGACCCTGACATTCAAGAAGTTGTTACCACACAGTGGGTGTAAGGAAAAAGTGCCTCGGAGCAAGGAGAGACCCTGGGCTGCCTTTTTGGCCCCCCATGCCCTGTGATTAAAGTTAACAGATAATTACAACCATCCAGTACAGGAAGTCCTACTGATGGCCCAGACTGTTCGGGACAGGAAGCTGGCTCACCCCCGTAGACAAGAAGCCACAATCAACCACAGTGCTGGCGGAGGGTGAAGGGAGTGTGGGACAGGCAGAAGGAAGTCACACACACTAGTGATGACCATTGACCAGGTGCAGAAATGAGGACTGAACTAGTATGAGCTTTTCTTCCTGCTTTGACATGGAAATCCTTGTACATGCGTTGGTTCATCAATGCTTTTTTTCTCTTCTCCTCTCCTAGTCCCCATCTTCTCCTCTCCTAGTCCCCATCTACCATAAGAAGTGCTAGCCGTGGTTAACCCTGCACATCAGAATTTAACTCACAGGCTCTCTGAGGGGAGCATATGATTCAGCCAGAAGAGAATGAACATCTCTCTTCTCGGAGAGGATAAAGGACTTTTCTCTCCAGGGAGTAGGGAGTTTTCCGATGCATGGGCAATAGTCAAATCCCATTAGGCTCGAGCATAATTGTGTTATTGTCGTTATTTGGAAATTCAGCTTGGTTAAAAAAGGGGTGTGCACGGATACTAAACTGACCCAAAATAAACTGTGGTGGTTTTATACTGTATCAACCTAGCAAGTCTGGAATTACGTTTCACAAAATTCCCTTTCTTGGAGGATTCTGGGTTAGGGTGGCCACAAGAAAAATTGGGGAATTATTTTGGAGAAAAAGAGGGAGCAGCGCACGGTGTCAGCTGTGCCACCACTCACCTACTGGCCCGCCTGCTGGCCCTATAGCCCCTCCAGCTCCTGCCAGGTCTCCCCCTTGTCTTCTGAGTCCTGGGCCAGGCATGCGTGCAGCTCTCTGGGGACAGATTCCAGGTTCTGCTGCGGGTCACTCATGTCATCATGACCGGATAAGGTGGGAGAGAGAAGTAGGTTCCAGTTTGTCCTCATAGGTTCCACTCTGTCCTTCCTCTTCCTGAATCCTAACCCAGCTTTTCTTCCCGACTGCCAGCCCTGCCAGACACAGGGGCAGCAGCTTTCCACAGGCCTCTTCACTAGTCCCCACAATTGCATAAGGTCTCCTTCCTACAATGAATCCTTTACTCCACGACATTCATAGTGGTTCCACTTCTCTGACAAACCGTAACTGGTACTTTGCTCAACTAAACTGTCTGAAGTCCACATCTAACTGAAGGCAGTGGACCCTGAAAGTCAACTCATCCCCGCTGTTCTCCAAGGGACAGGCAGCTGTGTCCTCGGGCCATCAACTGAGATTCCAACCACACACATTTGATTAAAGAAGCCAGAAGCCAGAGTGTGCTATCGCTGCTGACTCGATGCTCCCCCGTGCATGAGCCCTCCATCCTCTTTCTTCTGGAATCAGCGAAACAAGAGTTGCTCACCCATGGCAGCTGAGAAATGGCTTCACTGCAGAGCAGGACATGACACCTCAGCTACACAGAGCTTCTCCAAGTGAAAACCACCAAAGGCCGCCCAAACTCAGACAAAATCACTCCCAGTTTCTAGCCTTGAAAGTATGGTGGGGGGAGGGAGGGGGGAAGAAGGGAAAGAAGGCTAGAGCTGAATGTCCCAAATGCTAAGAAACACCCTCATTAAAAAAAACACTTTCTTTACTCATTGCCATTAAAAATAAAGGAATCCAATGAAGTTTAGAATTATACCAAGCCACTTAATTTTTGTTTTCTAATTAATCTACTACCTTCTTAAACAGTTGACACTTAGAAATTATTTAATTGCCTTTCTCCCAAACAATTCTTAGATGAAAGAGAAATTAAGACATTTAACTTACAGATCTCAAACCTAAAATTTCATAACCTCCTTATCAGGGCTATTCCTTTTCTCATTCAGAAAGCAACAAATATTTATTGATATTGGACTTAGTCTATGCTGGGACTATTCCAGAAGCTGAGGAAATGGGCATGAGCGAGCTAGAAAAGGCCCTGTCCTCAAGGGCACACAGCCTCTGTCACCTGGTTTCTACACATTCCCTCTTCACATGCAGGACAACATGCCAACTGAAGAATCTCCTGTAATAATCAACTAACAACCAAGTTGGATTCTACTCTGCTGAAATAGCTATGCTAGTTTATTGCCAGGGAAGAGAAAGATCCAAAATCACAAAGTCTCCATGTGGCAGAGATTTCAGGTAATACTAAAACAACTTCAGGATGAAGGAGAGCATTTCCAGAAGAAGACAGAGGAGGCGAGACCACAGCATGAAAATATTACTCTACTAGAAGCCTCTCAATTAAAATTAGCAATTACTATTTCACCTTCCACTTATCTCTTTTCTTTTTTTAGAAAGCAAGCTGGATTCCCTAAGTGGACACATACCCAGATATTCAACTCATTTTCTTCATGAGTCGATAGCACACTGCCTGAGATAATATTGAGAACAGAAACGAAGCCAATAATTCGAAAGATAATAAAAGATTCCAGAGACAGTTACAGAAAAGTTTTCGATGTCAGCGTGTCATCCCTTATCTGAGTCTGAAAGCTGGGTGCTAACAGAGAGGCACTTCAGGGGGTCATCAGCAGGGAACTAACTAGAGCCATGAGATCTATAATTTTCTGGTAAAGCCTGTACCAAAAAAAATTTTTTTAGAGAAACAAAGTCTATGACTGAGAAGCCTATTTGTTTTGTACCCAATTCTGTTCAACCCAGCAGCCAGCCTGATAGAAATTGCTCCATCAAGGCAGGATGAGGGCAGCCCGAGAGGACATGCTCTGGCCACAAGCTAACAGGGGAAGGGCGCACAGCATGCACCCATGGGAACACATCACAAAAAGCCATGTCTCCTGACCATGGAGAACACATCTGATCTGCTGGTACTTGTATCCACAGCAATAAAATTTTACCAATTTTGGGTCCTAAGAAAGATAATCAGAATAAAGGCATCTGAGGCACCTGAGAATTTTCAAAGCCCTTTCTGTGTTTACTACCCCTTTGGATTCAAAATCTACCCCACATTTCCACAATGATTTATCATGCCCCTGTTGCCTCTCATACCCAGAAAAGGAGCTAGGCTCTCCAACAGTCCTGCAAATCAAGAGACCAGCTCTGGCCGGGCAGAGGCTGCCACTCACTTGATGTGATGTATTCTGGAGCTTTTCCAGGACTCAGTGGCACAGCTTCCTCATAATAACCTTCTGGGAGGGAGGACGTCGGTAATGGTGGAGGCCCACTGTCTGGAGGCTGAGGAAAGAAAACCAAACAACATTGCAGAAATCAGCATGACCATTAGAATGAAGTTCTGTATTTCCAACTAACAGGTGTTGGCCAGCATTTCCTCTTTCCTTTGTAAAGTCTGAGGCAAGGAAGAACCTCATGCTCCAGAGAGGCTCCGAAGGTAGGTTCCTGATGGATCCCTGCTGCTTTCTTGCTCAGTCCCGCCCTCAGCCCAGCCCTGGCCACACGCCCACCGAGGCCGCCCAGCTCACAGTCAACGAACGTAAGCACTGCCACACTTGAGTGTCATCTGACATACTGCATCCGAGGCACGGAAGACCCCTGCACCCAGATAACACCAGGCTACCTTCCGCTCACCTGCACAGGCGCCCTTCCCCAGGGCTGAGAGAGGGGTCTGTCCCCCTCTTTATCCCCACGACACTCCACACACCACTGAGCCTCCCAGATCTCAGGAGCTGGGTCTTCTCACAGCCACCTCACTTGGATGGTGAGCTCCTGGAACTGTTCAAATCTGCCCAGTACCTATCACAGGGTGAGCACTAGATCCGTAGGAGCTGAATTAATGAATGAACTTTGCTCACATTCTTATCATAGTCCTAATAGGCACCAGGAAAACATTTAAAAAAAGCTAATCACCTATGAGCCACTCAATAAAAGAGATGGAAATTATTCTCTGGAGACGGAGTCTACTCCCTATAAAAGCCAATCATATCACAAATTCTTGATAAACTTTAAGACTGAGGCACTCTCTGGTTTTGAAGCCATAACTTTAGAATACAGAAGGGCTGGGAGCTCACTTCACCCCTCAGTACTATCTAAATTCGACCTAGCCTTCAACACTTTCCTGATGACTGTAATCCACACCAATCTCTTCTCCTGTGAGCATCTATGAGGATTTGCTGGTCCTATATCTCAATGGTCCTTCCACCAATAGAAAAGGTCCAAGGGAAGGAAGGCCAGCATTCATTGAACACCTGCTACCTGCCTGGCACTATACGAAACACTTCTGCATCAGTTACAGGTTACATCAACCAACCCATACTGGAATCCTTCAAGGTACATATTATCTTATACTTTACAGATACAGAAACTGAGGCTAAGAATGTAAAACAGCCTGCTCAAAATCAGGCACTAGTAAAGGACAGAGCAAGGGTTTTCAAACTTATGTTTATATTCTCTCTTTCCCTTCTTCTGTTAATAGTGTGCAACTACTTCACACTAAATTCTGCAAATTGGAGAGAGGTATGTCACAGAGAATGGAACAGAGCAGAGGACCCAAGCTGAAGATCTACCAAGTTAAGGTTCCAAGTAGAACAATGTTCCGATGAAATCATGGGTTATTTTTTATGTAAACTCTCTAGAATGTGAGGCTCTGCCACATTCCGTGTAACTCAACTCTGAACCCAAGAAGTCCGTTGTGAATGACTAATCACCACACTGCACATTCAACCCACGCCTTCTTCTCGCCAGATGCAGAAAAGAATTCACTACAGATCATATGCACAATATTTCTTCATGAACTTGAAGTCAGTTACCTCCCTTCCACCCCAGGCCTTGTTCCCTAGGCTAAATGATTCCGACTCCTTTGCACTCCTATCAGGAGGCTAGTTTCCAGACAGTCGTAGTTCTGTGGTCTCATGCTGGACAATGTCCTCCTAAAGAGGCAGTTCTTAACATGGAACCTGACACACTGAGCTCAGCACCAGGCAGCATCTGCACAGGAGTCCACGCCCAGGTTAAAGTCTCTGCTTCCTGCTTTTGGAAGAGAGCTGTTTGAGTCACTGAGTATCTTTTATTCATGAAATGCATGGTGTTCCAACTTCCTTTTAGCAGGAAGAAACAGTAAATTATTCATGTCCTGGGAAAGCATTACAAATAGTTGAATCAAACAGATGTTTATTAAATGGTATGGGTCAGACTGCCTTCCTGAGCCCTGCAATCAACACAGAGGTATGTATGGGGAAGAGCTTACTCTCTTAGCTGATGCGATTTCCCAACAGATACTTTCAAACCCTACTGGTGGCCATGTATGTGGCACAACCTTTCGATAGATATGCCCTTAGATCCAATAATTCCACTTGCAGAAATACATACTACAGAGGTCAGTTGATCGTATGAGAAAAAAATGTATAAGGGTGTTCCATAAAAGTTTTTTAGCTAAATCTAAAACAACCTAAACGTTCCTCAAGAGAAGAATGCTTAGATATACTGCTACATGCATGTGCAAGCATTTAAAAGGACAGTGCCTGTACGCATTTATTTACTTGAAAAATCTCTACTGGACACTGTGAATGAAAGAAAACAGGTGTACTATGATCCCTTTATATAAAATGTGTGTGTTTATGCTGACATACAACAAAAACAGAAGGTCATTTACCAAAAATGTTAACAAATGGTCGCCTCTTGTTTTACATCTCTGTAATACTTAGATTTTCTACATGTTATTTATCATTTTTAAAAAAAACCACAGAAAACTATTTGCACTTTGAAATAATACCCCTCAAAAGAACAGTCCTAGAGAAACACCCTCCCCCTGCAGAAAGGATCAGCACTCCACTCCCACATACCGTGTACCCTTGAAATCCTGCACAGGGGCTCCAGACACTCATGGCTTGTTAAAAGTAAACAGGAGAGCAGTTGAAAAGAAGGACCCAAACTGTTACTTAGTACCATTGCTTTCAGAGGAAAAAGTTCTATCAGACCCCTTCCAATAGGTAAAATTGACTGAAATCACAATTAACAAGAATTTTAAAAAACAGGGAAGGCACATTTTCAAAGGCATTGTGGGAAACAAGCATGTAAAATGAAGAGGAGGACGACTCAGACATGCAGGAGCCACGTCAGGTCCAGCCTGGGTCCTGGGTCCTGGGCCCGTGCCACCTCCCCATTACCCCGAGTCCCAGCTTCCTCACCTGCAAGTGAGGGCACTGCCTCATGACGATCTCTGGGGCCCATTCCAGCTCTGAGATTCCGATTCTGGTATTCTTATAAAGTTACAGGTCAACAGGCAATAAAGCCAACTTTACCTCTTTCAGAACTGTAGTGAGAGCTGACCATGCATCCTCACTGAAGGACAAATAACATTATCACCTCTGGTCAGAGCAGGGACTTCGAGTGCACCTTTTACAGCAACACTGCCCCCCTCGTGGATGACTGTAACTGGACTTCACAATATCCCACCAGCCTCAGAAGACCCCAGAGGCTCACACAGCCCTAACACCACCTCACACCTGTCCCAGTGTTTGCCTGGACCGCCTCTCACAAGACACACACTAACGAAATAAGGGTCTCAAGTTTAACCACCACGTGTCTTTCCATACTTAAAAAGAGACATAAGGAACCACCTCCTCGGAGAATGAGTAAACTTTGCCTCTGCTGTGCTCTAGAAATAAGACAGAAATGACAGAGTGCCAGTTACTAAATAACTTCTACATTCACTGAAATATTTCTCCCTCAAATTAATACTTAACTGAAAGTTCCTTAACTTTTTAGTTCAGAAAATCTTATCTAGCTTAAGTTATTATAAACTTCTCTTTTAAGGTCTCCAGTAGGAAGGTCTCCAGAAAAACCAGTACTTCAGACTGCGTAGTAACATAATCTATTGGCTTGCCTGGCTTACTGTACTGGCCACAATTTCATTTCCCATTTTTTTGGAAAGAAAAGCCCATTAGTATCTGCCTTTGCTACTTTAAGGAAAAGCCTCAAAGAAAATTCTTTTTCCAATAATAATAACATGATAATAAAATAAATTATCTTATGTAACTGTATGTTATAAATACAATAATACAAATTATTATTATTACTAATAACTACTATTTACAGTTTGCCTACTATGTGCCAGACATGCTCCTGGAATACTTTATATATTTTTTCTCTCCATCAGAAAATAACACAGACATGTAGGTATACTGATTGTGGCTTCACAAATGAGGAACCTGAGGATCAGGAGAGTAAAAAGCCTGCCCGAGGTCAGGCACGCTGGTAAGTGGAGGAGGAAGTAATGGAGGCAGCACTCTGCTGACCTGGTAGCTGCCACCACGATATCCATTCCGCACCCAGAACTGCAGTGGCCAAGCGGAATAGGGCATGAGGAAGGAACAAACCAACCAAACCCATCCCTTATACATCACACAGAGGAACCAGACCCACAATTTGTAGAGGAAGACTGGCCCCCCCACATCATTATGGCATGCCCCTCACCTTTACCCTCTCGCTGTCTGTCTAAGGGGCATTCTGCCTCTCTGTGGCTCCCACATCATCCATACTCCTACCCTGATTTGTTACTTAGTCCTCTGTACAAGAAACACCAGTAAACTTTGAGACCTGATTTTAGCCGAGAAAAATATAAGCCTAGAGTTTGAAATCACTTTCTGACTTTAATTCTATATATACAGTGGTGCATCCAGATTCTATGCTTCTGGTTACGGTGATTACAGTCTGTTAAGAGTAACAACCAAATGTTATATCATCTGAGATGAGAAATTAGGGTTCAAGTTCCAATTCTGTCACGTGTCAGCAAAACACTTTTCTAACTACCATGAGTATTTGGGCAGCGCTCTATGCTATAGCACTATGCCATAATCTAAACTCCCCATGCCGTCGGTCATCTTTTAGGAAGGTATCCAGACTGCTGAGGGAAATTGAATTGGACTACAATAATTTCAATGGATAATAAAATTTTATCATCTAAACTGCAAAAATGATTTCAACCTTAACACAAAGAACTTTGAGTAAGAATTCTTGGCAAAATAAGTCTATCCAAATTACACCCCATTCCATTCTGATCACTATTTAATTTGCATTCCACACAGCACTTGGGTAAACACTGGGAAAATATTCATGCATATTTTCTTGAGTTTTCTCTAGTTTTATTTGTGCACGAGGATGAAGAATGAAAGCCCTGGGGGGCCAAGTCATCTCCCCTTCTTTTTTCTCCACCAGTAGGTAGGCATCCAGATGGAAGGTGAAGCAGCCCAACAGAGAGTAAATAGGACACATATTTGGAATGAATTTAAGATAAAGATACCACTGGGATTATTCAAGAAACAAAACTCTGAGGTTCACAAAAAATGAGGAAAAAATGGAACAAGATGGTTCACACCCACTAAAAAGAACACATCTTATTCCACAAGGAAATGTACAGTTCTCTTGTTTTAAGTCATGGGATTTAGTCCCAACTCTGCAACTGGTTAAATTCCTAATTTTGTCACATAATCTCAAAGAGCCTCATAATTTCATGTGTCAAATAAAGTGCTATAGAAGTATCTGAGAGAAGATGAGATGCGGTCAACAGGCACGGTGATTAGAGCTGGAGGCCACACTTCATCGTTGCATAGAGACAGAGAGGTAGAAGGGCGGGTGCGTGCCGGGGGCTGGGGAGGGGAACGGGAGTCAGTGTGCTTAATGGGGACAGACTTTCAGTTTGGGAAGATGAAGAAGTTCTGGAAATGGATAGTGGTGATGGTTGTGCCACCATGGGAATGTACCTAATGCCTGAACTGCACAGTTAAAAAGGGTTAAAATGGTAAATTTTATGTTACACAGATTTTACCACAATAAAAGAAAATTTATCTGCTGACATAAAATGGCATCAAATTTACATACCTCTAGCCCTAAAATATCAAAGAATTAAATTTCTCTCATCTATCCTTCGAAACATGATGTAACCCCATGCTGTTTAAGTTACTGAATAAAAATATTTCTAGAAAATGGCTTGATCAGGTGTTATATTGTCCTATAGTCCCAAAAGGAGTCTCCCTTGCTCTTTTTTCATCTCTGTCACAAAGAGCTGAGATAGTCCTGCTTTCAGACTTGGTGCTATTCTGAAGAACAGGAGGAGGAAATGAAGCACCCACAGGGCTTGCCTGCACCAGACCCCTTCAGTGAAACTGCTGCTCCAGAGCTGGGCAGCGGGTCCCCGGCAGCCAGCATCAACACAGATGGGATCCATTTCCCAGGGGTCAGGGCGCGCCTCTTTAAGGTCTCTTTCGGCACTTGCTGCCGACTAAGCACAATCAGTTGATAGCTTCACAGCTCTCAGTATGAAACAAAAACAAAGACCTTTTGAAAGCCACAGTTCTTCCCAGAAATGTTTTTATTACACATGTGCATATTTTGGTCTCTTCCAGGCTCCCCTTGAAATGCAGAGGAGCAGAGCAAACTGTTAAACACACTACATACCACATTTGAGATTTCAAAGAGTCAGGAGAAGTTCTGAATTTCCACATCACACACACAGCTACACTCTTATGAGCACTTTCAAAGATGTATGAGACATGTAGAAGGAATCACCAGTTCACACCAGACACCTCTGGAACCTGGCACACTGACTCTAACACAAAACAGTGACATTCAAAACAGTAACATTCATCCCTGTGTTGACAAAAGCATCATCAACATTACAAAAGTGACTTTTTGACATGTTCCCAGCCTTGAGCCATCATCAGTGTTTACTACATATACAACGTGGCAAAAAATAAACACCACCTTCAAAAGCTTAAAATTTCGTGTAATTAAAAGAATGTCAAGAGATAGGTAATGATTGCATAAAGCACCGTTAGGCACTAAGTGGGATAAAATGTAAAAGATAATTCTTATTTCTTGAAGAGTTTAAAACACAAATAACTGTGAAAACGGGCATCGACACACCCCACAAAAGATGTAAAGACGAAATGTGAGAATGGTTAAGATGCATGAGAAATAACACCCAGCTATAGTAACTCACACACTTCAAAAAATCCTTTAATGGTTTACCATTGCTTTGATGATCAATTCAATACTTCTCTGCATGGCCACACATCCTTGGTAATTTAACCCCTGAAGAGTCTTCCAGTCTCATCTGCAGAATACCCTCAAATCCTATTATCCAGCAATGCACAGCTACTTGCAACGCTCCCAGGACTCCTGGCTCTCTTTTTCGGCTCATGCTTTAATTTATGGTACATCCTCCGCCCAGCACAGCTTCCTGCCCATTCCATCTTTACCCCACTATATGCGAGTTCTCCTGAAAGCTAACTTGCCAATATGACCGAATGGCCAAAAGCCAATTCACCAAAGGCAAACTTAACTTACTGAATGACTGGCTTACTTGCTAAATGACAAATTCACTGAGAAACTACCAGAAAAATATAGTGGCACTATCTTACCCAAGCTCCACTGACTGGACTCACTGAGTTGACGATGTTCTATATTCCCTCTGTAAAACATCCCAACTGATGTCCACAAAATGCTACTTTCATGGCCAACAGGCTCTTCTCTAGAGCACCAATGAAATAGTCCCACTAGTTTAGTTGCCTATTACTGACAGTAGGCTTTTTTCTTTAATTTCTTATTGCTATGATTATTCACTTTTTACAGAAATAAACCTATTAAAAAATCTGAGATGCTTTAGAAAGCTTCAGTCAAGACAAACTGAAAAGAAAAAAAGCAGCTTAATTAGGTGTGGGTAAGTCAACTATAAAAAAACATGGCAACATTCATACAGTTTTAGAGATTCTAAACTCAGATTGTGTTACAAAAACTGGAGATTATTAACAACGCAATCATGAGTACAGATTATGCAGAAAAGACACGCAGAATCCAACAAGTAGCCCCATAATTAAAAAATGCAGCCCTTGGCCTTACACCAAAAACTTAGTCTCATAGCACGTGACAGCATGGCTTGGATGCTGAAGGAAAAACTCTCCTGATACCCACATATGAGGCACCAGTAGGAAGATATTACCCATTGGTCAAACTGTTACTCAAATGTTATCTGTTTAAATTAAAAATATTTAAAGTATATATACACCTTTTTAAAATTTTCTCACTTTAACCAGCATTTTTGATTCACCAACTACCGGTGCTGATTACCAGTAGGAGGGCTTCTTACATCCCTCAGACCAGGGCAGTGTGTCACGGCCACTTTGCAGCCAAAGGTGGGGGCACAGCATAAGCCAGGAGAGAGTGAGAGGAAGGAGAGGGAGAGAGGACAAATGAATCAATGAGCAACACACTGCATTTGAGGATAAATACACAGAAATGGATTGATGATTCAATGGTTAAAAATGGCAGAAAATGATGATCAGTCAATGAGTGGGCTGTCTAAAACTGGCATCCAAACCGACATTCACTCCATCTGGCTGGCACATGAGGATGTGACATGTTGGGATGGAACTTTAGTAGCACTAGAGAAGAGTCCATGGAACTCACATAACCTGCAACTCTTCTGGCTGCTTCTAGAGGTTTTTATATCACCCTCATCTCAAAACACCTTTCCCTACTTGAAATGTGATGATAAAATACAGACACGGAATACTGAGACACATCACAGGAGAGCCACAGGCTCAAGACAAGCTTAGAAAGAAAAGCAAAGATAAACCAGAAGATGAAGACCAGGAAAGCAATGAACTGACTTCCCATCGAGTTCATTTTTTAGAAAAATAACCTATCAGTAAATAGGATTAATATTGTTGAATTATACATTTTTGGTCTATAATTTCACATTATATCTAAAAATAGCAAATGAGACAATGAAAAAAATAAAAGCTAATCAAATCATAGATTTTTATAACAAACAGGATGAGAGTTAAAGGAAGGAGAAAAATGATTAAAAAGAAGTTTATAAAGAAGGAAAAATACATAACACATAATGTTAACAAAAGAAAAAACATATAAAAATCAAATATTCAATGTGCTTGCAACTGTAAAAACATCAAATGTATGGGACAGAAATATAATGCAAGGTACACATGTGAGCCACACATGCAATTTAAATTTTTCTAGTAGCCATAGAAACTGAATAAATTGATTTTATTAATATATCTTCAACTCAATATATCTAAAATATTATAATTCAACATTTTATGGACTTAATAATTATTGAGATATTTTATATCCTTCTTTTGATACTAAGTCTTCCAAATCCAGTGTGTATTTTAAACTTATATCACATCCAACTGGCACTAGCCACATTGTAAGGTCTCAACAGCCACTTAAGGCTAGTAGCCCCTGTGTGGGACAGCACAGGTAGGCAGAGCACAGGCTAGAAGAAAATACACCCAAATGAGAACAGTGGCTCTCCTAGGAAGAAGGGAATATAAATAACTTGTATTTACTTCTTTAGTTTCTTTTTTTTTTTCCTCCACATTTTCTACAGTGACCTTGTTAGAAATGTAGCATCTAAGGCCCTATCCAGACCTAGTGAATCAGAATCTGCATTTCAACAAGATGCCTAGGTGATTCATTTGGACATTAAAGTTTGAGAAGTGCTGCTCTAAACAGTAGTAACTTCTATGCTTAAATATATGCAAGGCATATATCCTAAGCATTTGAGATAAATTAACTCTCTTAATCTTCACAATGACCCTGAGGTGCCTGAGACACACAGAAGTTGTGCTAACCTGTCCAAAATCACATACGTCAGAGGCAGAGCTGGTGGTGGGGAGCAGGCAGCCCTATCCCGGAGCATGTACCTGCTACTCCTGGGCCCCCTCCACGCTAAACTGTGTCCTCCCGTCTGTGAGTCCAGGAGCTCACATCTGCTTTGCTGCCATGCCTCCGAACTAATACTGCTGAGAAAAGGCTGGATTTGAAGTCAAAAATAAGGTGACGATTTTTGCCTTTCCTACTTATTATATGACCTTAAGCAAATCACATATCTTCACTGAGCCTCAATTTCCTTTTCTGGAAAATGGGTGTGCATACTCTTCACATAATAAGAGTAACAAGTTGTAAGGATTAAAAAAAATTATAAGTGCAACAATAACAATCGTGATCTGTGATATATAGTAGGAACCCAACAAGTGCCGATTTCCTTCTGTCCCTTGCTACAACTATAATTATTGAGTACCTCCTAGACACTGGACACTATGGTAGGGACCAGGTAGAGACAAAGATAAATAAGACATGGTCCTGCCTTCCCACAGCTCATATCCTGGTGGAGAGAGAGTTAAATGATTCACGCTGAAGGCAAACATAAAAAGAGAATGGTAAGTAACCACATTTGCCATAACTTTGAACGAAAGCCGACTTTCCCTGAGTAAGCAAATTAGAAAACAGCAAAATGCAGAAATTGCTAAGTGGTACACGAGAAACTGCACATATGAGTGTCTCCAGATTGAAAAAGACAGCAGAAAAAGAAAACCAAGCAAATTTTGAATGCACAAAATCAAATAAAATACACATTCCTGGAATATGTACACATTTTCTCTCTTGAAAAAAAACTGATATTAAACCCCAGAAGAAGCAAAACAATGAACATTAAAGTTTCAGACTGAGGTATTCAAATTCAGAGTTAACTCCAAAAGAGGGTCAAGTCCTCAAGCTCTGCCCACATGGTTTTGCCTGCTAAGTCCTCTGACTTTTTTTTTTTAATCTGACTTAAGAACCGATTTCCATGGACCTGTTGCTCCAGAGATTGGCAAAGAAACACCAGCTCCCTAATGGAGTATACCAATTGCTATTACTAGCAGTTTCCTCAGCCCTAAAAAGGCATTCAAAGGAGTGCCTCAGGCAAAACAAGGCCTCTGCTCCCCAGGAACAGGCTTCTACCAGATGCCCCTACAACACGGGCCTCCAGTGACGACTGCTGAGATGGTAGGATCTGAACTCACCAGCCAGGGCTGAGGGATCTCCGGCAGAGGCATCTGAGGAGGGGCCGGCAGGCTGTTGGTGGTCTCTTGCTTCGGAGCATGATCTTTCACTTCAAAACCTGTGAGTATTAACCAGAACCACAGAACTGAATGAGGATGATGATGACACCACTAGCAGCTGAGCCCCGTGTTCAACAGTTTGCAATGTCTATTTTCTCTAATCCTTTACAACAGTCATGCAAGGTGGGTATTACTATTCTCCACTTTACAGGTACAGAATCTATGGCTAAAAATACAAGAAAGAAAGAAAGAAAAAGAAAGAATGGTTAAGGAACTAACTGAAACATTAACAGCTAGAAATGATGGAGCTGGCACCAAAGTCTACAATCTCCTCAAAGCCATGCTGCCTCTCAAAGGCAAGTTGCTCCACCTGAAATTCTACTCAGGACAGTCCTACCTATGCACTAAGGAAGCAGACACTTTACTGAGAATCAATACTTCTTATTAAGTGTCCTCTTAAAGTCAGATACTACAGTAGACATACTTTTTGGATGACATGACTGATATTAAGCTCACACCCCTCAGGGCACTCATGTTCAGGTTAGAAAGACAAATACATAGACCATTATGAGAAAATGTGATGAGCAGTGCACCTGTGAAGACAGCAGAGAGGAAGAAGTAAGCTTTCATCTGGGCACAATGCTATTTATATGCCAAGAGCTCATGTGGAAAGACCCGTAAAAATAATCACTTAATGATGATCACCTATAATGGATCAAGCACTGTGCTAGAGGCCAGGGACTGAAATACAAGGCTACTTCAAAACATTCATGGAAAAACAGAATTAAAAGATAATATGAATCTTTCCATGAACTTTTTTTTTTATGATAATTTTTTTTTGGTTATGAATATTCATGGGGTACAAAGCTGATTGGCACCACTCGTGCCCAAGATGTGATGGCCAGATTCATACTCCCAGCTTGCCCATTATCACAAATTGTGATTATACCCCTGTCCCCCACCCAATTATCCGCAACCACCCTCCCCATCCATGAACTTTTTGAAGTATCCTTGTATATAAAAAGCCCTTGTATATAAAAGACCGGCCTGACCTTTTGGAGCTGCAATGGAGATAAGAATTTTGGCAGAGAACTGAGAGAAGGATGTAAGGAGGGAAGGGAGGTGGGTAGGGGAGTAGGGAGGGAAGGGAGGGAGTGAGGGAGGGAAGGAGGGGAGAGAAGGAGGGAAATGAAAATTCTACTTCTAACAACAACAACAACAAAATCAGCAGATGGCCTTAAAGAAAAGTAAAGAGCTGAAGAAAGAATTAGTGAATAGGAAAATGTAGGAAGATACATCAGAAGGAAGCATGGAGAGACAAGGGCTGGAACTCACTGGGCAGAGGAAGAAGACAGGAAATCAAGGGAAAGCAATGGCAACTACTACAGCTCAGAGGGTCAAACACTGCAGTGTGTGCAGACCCAGAGTCTGGAACAGTTGCAAGAGGGGTACAGGTAGAGGAGATGAGACTGAGAAGGAACACTGCTTCTACTAACAAAAGCAATCATAAAAAATAAGAGTCGATAGCTATTGAGTGTCAGGCACTGTTCTGAAATATTTTGTATTATTTCATTCAGTCCTCACAGCATCCCATGAGGTAGACACTACTATTAGCCCTTTGTAGATGAGGAAACTACAGCATAAAGAGGTTAAGTAACTTGTGCAAGGTGACGTATCTGGTAGTGGGCAAAGCCAGTTTGACCTTGGAGTTCACACACATAACCACATAATACCAAGAGCCCTGTAGGGCAGCCTGGGGAGCCTAGATTTTGACCACAGGCAAAGGCAGATGAATGAAAGAGTCTGAGCAGAGAAGTAACAAAACTGTTTCAAAAACGAACATTTCATATTGCCCCCAAAATACGGTCCTCATCTTGCACTCTTATCTCAGTGACTAGTCCCACCATCCTCCAGGTTCCCACCCCACTCAAGTTCAATCTGCCACCAAATCCTTCAACCCATCTTCCAGACTGACAAGGTGAGCTTTCCAGAACGCAAATCTAATTGTGCCATACCTTGGCTTCATATACTAAAAACCAGTGAACTGTACACTTCAAATGGGTGCAGTGTATGGTCTGTGAATTGTATCTCAAAAAGATGTTTAAAAGAAAATCCCTCCATCTCACCCAGCTATCTCCTGCAGATCCTTCAGGATCCTAACATCATATCCTACAATAATTGCCCCTCCACCCTCTTGTCTCTTCACTAAGCTGGTCTGGATCCTCCTCTTAGGTGCTCTCACAACACCCTGGTGTTCCACAACAGTAGTTAGCAGGCTTTACCATTCCCTGTTTTCCTATCTTACCTACACTATGCATAACAATTAACACAGCAGGCCTGGGCTACTATCTGCAGAAAGGGCTGCTTGCAAAGCTGGCCCTTGACTGGTGTCTGGGAATCTGGATTTCAGAAGTGTTCCCACTGTTCCCTAATTGATAAGGTTGCTTTACTGAACCTACGCTGTTTGTGCAAACAACTTAGTTTATGCTGAACACCTGCTTTCCTGGGAGTCTGGGATTCTGTATGTGCCAGGCAGAGGGCACTGAGTGTCTAATGAGCTTCCCTGAACAGAAACGTCACACAAAGGTGCCACATGTTTGCTGCTGAGGAAAGAGTGTGCTCTATGTGATCCTCATGGGAGGGAGCGAGTCTCAGGAAGCCTGCACCTGGGTTCTTCCAGACTCCCCCTGAGTCTTTTCTCTTCCAACCAGACTGTGTCCTCACTACTGCTGTAATGTACTTTGAGCATGATAAATATACAACTATCTGCTGAGTCCTGTGAGTCCTTCTAGTTAATCTCTGAGCGCTGGAGTGCTCTTGGGGACCCCCAACACACCCATGGCTCTATTAGCTCCTTAAAGGCCTTATCTTTCTATACCTAGAGGTTAATGCAGCACCCAGCACAAGGATGGGCCCTCATTGAAAATGTGATCATCAGGTTCATAGGTTAATGAACAAATGAACATGTTTTAGAAAGACGGTGGAATTAAAAATGATTTGGAAGCCAAAACAGATCAGAAGAAAAAAGACCAGATGTTTGAATGATACTCACCTTTCGATGACTGTATCCTCAGCAGAATGTTGGTTATTACTGCCTTTTTCTCCCTGACAGTTGATGTCAGATATTCATGGTCCAGGAGTTCAAGAAAGAGACGAAGTTCAACTATTAACTCTTCCATTGCTGAGAACAGAGGAGAGAGAGAAAGGGTACTATTAGCCCACTGATTTGCAAATGTCAGAATATGAATGCCAAGTTTTACTCAAAGCATTTCATCTTTAGCTCGATTGCTGAATACAGCATTCTAACATGAAAAGTAAGTTTGCTGAAACCAGGTCAACTAAGAGATTCGTGCATCATCTTAAGAAATGAACTGCTCCTTCACTGTTGCTTTGAGGAAGCAAAAGTCAACTAGGAGGAGCTCCAAAGCCAGCTGCCAACAGATGGTGTCATGACCCAAAAGCCTGACATCATCGTTTGGTGTCAATTACATGATATTAAATTTCAACGTCAGGACAGAGATAGGAGTTTAAAATGCCAAATAGTTTTCAAATAACCACTAGGGCATGGTTTCAGAAACACAGCAATCAACTGTCTGCTTTTGTAGGGCTGGCTCCACCCGCAGAATGGCAGTGAGCATGTTCATTCAGTTACAACAAAGGATGTGAGATGCCAAGGAGAACATAAAATGTCAGTTCAGGTGCTGACTTCCTACCATGTCAGGAAATCCTACCTTCTAGGATTATGGCAGAATTTTCCTCTGATATCCACAAGACTAGAACACTGACTTATGTCAGCAATTTGTAAATGATGATGCAAATCTCTGGGGAACTCCAAACCCCTTTCAGGGAATCGACAAGGTCCAAATTATTTTCATAATCCTAAGACATTAATTGCCTTTTTCCTGCACTAATGCTGTACATGCGAAGAGAAAACTGCAAGCATCTTAGCACACAAAGCAGTGACAGTAAAGTATATTTGTGGTTACCATAGCCTTCATCGAATGCTCAAAGTGAAAAAAAAAGAAGCCACTATTACTTAAAGAGTGAGTGCCCTTGATGAAGCAATAAAAATGGTTGCTTTTATTACATCTCGACCCTTGAGGATATGCCTTTTTCAACATGCTGTGCGATGAACAGAAAGCCCACCTGAAGCACTTCTATAGACAGAGTGCTGCCATGGCTGTCTAAAGGAGACTCACTCACACAACAGTTTAGCTGCTGCTACCTCAAGCCACTTTTTCATATAGCCTGGCCTTTACTTGAAAGAATGAATGACAGGCAAACAGCAATTACTTAAAGTTGAGTATCTGGCAGACTTGTTCTCAAAAATAACAAAGCAAGCTTACCACTTCAAGGTAACAGCTGACAGCATTTGTTGCCAATAATAAAATTTGAGCTTTCAAGGGAAAATAAGAATTCTGGAAAACTTGCATCCACCACTATATGAGCTTGACAGCCTCCCAATACTTAAGAGACTTCCCTAATGAGATCAGGAATGACATTAAGAAACACGATTTTTTTGATATCATATAGTGTAATAAATATGTTGGCACTTGGAAGATAGGCACAACTCAGTGAACCATGAGGTTATACCAGCACCGCACTCTCCCGAGTGAGCCACAGGCCGGCCCTAACCATGAGGTTATAAAATCACACATGTGCAAAAGAGCCTACCTGAAGTGCAAAATAATCTGAAATATTCCCATATGACAGTGGATGGAACAGTTTTAGACTCCACATTGCAGCTAATTGTTAGGAAACTGCCTCTTGTCAAGTTTTGGTATAGTATCAAAGAAGAATAATGACAATTTTCTGAACAGCCAAACTCTTCTCTTTCCCAGCTACGTATCTTTGTGAGGCCAGATATTCTTCATGTGCTTACACCAGAACAACATCTTACAACAGTCTGAATGAAGAAGTAGATGTGAGAATCCAGATATCTCCCACTAAGCCATTTGCTAATAATATGATAAATATATATCCACACAAATAAAAGCTCTTTTGGGCTTTTGAAATATATTTTGAGACCAAAAATATAAAACAATGCTGCACTTCTGACTATCTTATCTTGGTAAACACAGTTACATTTCATAAATATATATTCCAGCAGTCACCCCTTATCCACAGATTTGCTTCCGCAGTTTCATTTACCCTCAGTCAACCACAACCCAAAAATATTAAATGAAAAATTCCAGAAAATAATATTTCTTAAGTTTTAAGCTGCACACTGTTCTGAGTGGTGTGATGAAATCCTGCCCAGGACATGAATCATCCCTCATCCAGCATATCCACGTTGTATATGCTAACTCCTGCCCTCACTGTTCGTCATCAGCATTGTCTGCTCCTGACATTGCCATGGCTCAATGAGCCAGGATCGCGGTAGCAGATGGCCCTCCCTCTGACGTACCATTAGAAGTACAACAGCAGCCTCACAGTACCTCACATGCCTACCTCATTCACCTCCCTCCCTTCATCTTATCACAAAGGCATTGTATCATCTCATATCATCACAAGAAGGAGGGGGAGGACAGCACATTAATATATTTTGAGAAAGAAAGACCACATTCACATAACTTTTATACAGTATATTGTTATAATTGTTTTATTTATGATTAGTTGTTGTTAATCTCTTACTATGCCTAATTTATAAATTAAACTTTTTCAAAGATATGTACGCATAGGAAAAAACAGTAAATATAGGGTTCAGTACTATCCACAGTTTCAGGCATCTACTAGAGGGTCATGAAACACATTCACTATGGATATGTAGACAGGGGGGACTACTGTATTTATGTTAACATATAATAAGTTTATTGATATTTTAATAAATAAATAACTTAATTTGCCAGTTATAAATTCTAATATGATAAATACCTACAGATACATCCACACAAATAACAACTCTTTGGGGTCTTCAAAATATATTTTGAGACCAAAGAGTTTCAGAACCACTGATGTATGCAATCACTTTAACTTCTTAGTTCATTCATTCACCAAACACTTATTTTTTGCCAGTGATATGTCATGCACCTTGACTGAGGAAAGCATAATGAAAATAATTCGTGCAAAAAAGCCTAAGCAAAAAAGTTTGAGAGCCACTGTTCTATGCAATTCTTTCCAAACCTTCTATTCTGTAAGTCTACAGCATCCTCCAGGATGGAAGATCATAACTAAAGCCACACTTTTATAACTACCAGAGTTCTCATAATTTGGGGTAGGTGAGCAGAAAAATAGCAAATGAGTTCAAAGTAGGCGGGGATCATAGAGCAGGAAAACTTTGAAATGACTGAAAAGGAATTCTAAATAAAAATCAGGAAGAAACTCATTTAGATGCAAGATGATGCAGTTAAATGACACAATGAACTGAGCAAAACTATCCAGAATATGAAGAGGAAATCTACAAAGAGATTAATACTTTAAAAAAGAATTTAGCAGAACTCATGGAACTGAAGGAGTCTTTCAAAGAAATAAACACAAATGAGAGCATAAGCAGCAGTCTAGAGCAAGCAGAAGAAAGAATTTCTGATCTTGAAGACAATCTCTTGGAAATAACTCAGGCAGACAAAAAGAGAAGAAAATCTAAGAGAGATAGCATACAACCTTAAAAATACAAACATCTGAGTGAAGGGTATTCCTGAAAGGAAAAGCATTGAAAACATATTCAGTGAAATAATAGTGGAAAACTTCCCAGGTACATGGAGAGATATGGACCTTCAGATTCAGGAGGCTCAAAGATTCCCAAATAGATTCAATCCAAAAAGGTCCTCTCCAAGGCACATTATAATCAAACTGGCAAAACTCAAAGACAAAGAGAGAATCCTAAAAGCAGCAAGAGAAAGGGTCAAGTCACCCCATCAGACAGCAGACTTTTCAACAGAAACCCTACAAGATAGAGGAGAATGGGATGATATATTTAAAATACTAAAAGAAAAAAAACTGCCAGCCAAGAATACTATACCCAGCAAGGATATCCATCAGAAATGAAGGAGAAATAGTTTATTTCCCACACAAACAAAAACTATACGAGTTTACCACCACATGACCAGCCCTACAAGAAATCCTCAAGGGAGTCCTGAATCTGGAATCCAAAAAACAACAACCACTTCCATGACCACATAAGAACAAAACATACTGGTAGAACAAAAATGCAAATGAGAAAGAGGAAGAAACTGTATCTTACCACATCCAAAAACCAAGAAACTCTGAATACAAACAATAAAAGTAAAAGAAACAAAAAATATTTAAAACATCCAAATAAAAGCCAATAAAATGTCAGAAGACAATACCTTAGTGTGAATTACTTTCTGTAACCACCCTAAATGTAAACGGATTAAATTCCCCATTGAAAAGACTCAGATTGGCTGATTGGATTAAAAAGCTAGACCCAACTATATGCTATATATAAGAGACTCACCTCCACTGTAAAAGACACTCACAGACTAAGAGTGAAGGGATGGGAAAAAATATACCACTCAAGAGAAAATCAAAAACAAGCAGGAGTAGCTATTCTTACATTGGATAAAATAGACTTTAAACCAAAAACTATAAAAAGAGACAAAGAAGGCCACTATGTAATAACAAAGGGACCTATGCAGCAAGATGATCAATCATAAATATATATGCACCCAATATCAGAGCACCCAGATATATAAAGCAAACACTATTAGACCTAAGGAAAGAGATAGACCCAAATATGATAATAGCTGGCAACCTGAAAACCCCTCTCTCAACATTGGACAGGTTATCTAGGCAACAAATCAGCAGAGAAACACAGGATTTAAACCACAATTTATACCAATTGGACTTGGAAGATACCTACAGAACATTTCATCCAACAACCACTGAATATACATTCTTCTCATCAGCACACTGAATATTCTCCAGGACAGACCACATGTTAGGTCACAAATCAAGCCCCAACACATTTTAAAAAACTGAAATCATTTCAAGTATTCCATAATGGCTGCACCAATTTACAGTCCCACCAACAGTGTTTGAGGGTTCACCTTTCTTTGCTTCCTCACCAGCATTTGTTATTATCTTTTTCATACTGGCCAGTCTAACCAGGGTGAGATGATATCGCAGTGTGGTTTTGATTTGCATTTCACTGATCTAAGTGATGTTCAGCATTTTTTCATGTGTCTGTTTGCCATTTGTATATCTTCCTTTGAGAAATGCCTATTGGGCTCCTTTGCCCATTTTTAAATTGGAAAATGGTAGGAGATTCCTTAAACAACTACAGATAGAACTGTCGTACAATCCCACAATTCCCCTGCTGGGTGTATACCCAAAGGAATGGAAATCATCATGTCAAATGGATACCTGCACTCCACAGCTTTATTTACAATAGCCAAGAGTTGGATCCAACCTAAAAGTCCATCATTAGGCGACTGAATAAGGAAAATGTGGTATATTTACACGATGGAATACTACTCTGCCATAAAAAAAATAATGAAATACTGCTATTTGCAGCAACCTGGATGAACCTAGAGAAAATCATGTTAAGTGAAATAAGCCAGGCACAGAAAGAGAAATACCGCATGTCCTCACTCATAAGTGGGAACTAAAAAACAAACAAACACATTTCAAGAGAGAAAGATACAACAATCACAATAATACTGAACTGTCAAAAGGACAGAACAGAACTGAGGTTACCAGCGGTGGGGGGTGGGTAAGGGAGGAATTGGTTAAGGGGCACAAAAAGTGATTACATTGTATATTGTTGAATATACTAATTATCCCAATTCAAGCACCACATATTACACATACTCTGTACCCCACAGATATGTACAATCAACTATGTTACAATGAAAAAAAAAGTTTAATTAAAAAAAAATGTAGGCAGGGGTTGCACTGGCTGTTCACTCTTATTAAGCTAACCTATGTAGTTTTCTGTTCACCTGAAATCGCAACCAAAAGACTATCAAAACACAGCTCTTAGCACCTCAAAATGCAAAACATCCCACTATCAGAGAGTCGTGATTGTTTGAAAAGTCCCTCCTCTCTAGGATCTTCGCAGACTAAATAAACCATGTTTTGCATAGACAGTCCTTTCAAATACTTGAACTTACATCCTCATTCTCCCAGCCTTCTCTAATTAAACATCCCCAGTCGGGTCATCCTCAAAGCCTTCCTTAACTACCCAAATTTATTCATCTTTCAGCAGCTGTACTAATAATTGGATACTTAGTAACCTTAAATCTTATTTGATTTTTGTCATTTTTTCCCCTCAAAATAGCTAAGAGTAGGTTTCATGCTTTGCTTATGTCCCAATACCTTACGGCAGCCTAGCAGTACAAAGCACATAGAAGATATGTGCAGATATGTTTGATGAATGACTTATAAAGCAAAAGAATTAACATTTTCTGAAAACCTATTATGTGAGAGGAATTGTGCTAGCCATCTACATGTGATATTCCATTTTGTTCTCACAGTAATGCTGCGAAGACACTATCATCCCCACGTACAGCAGAGGAACAAGCAGCTGGTGCCAATGTTTTGTGTGTTTGCTTACTTCTCTTTAAACAAATATTTACATAGCAATTACAAGTGCCAGGCACGGTTCTAAGTCCTTTACATGTGTGAATTCATTTGCTCATAACAACAACCCTGAGCTAGTGAGGTGAGGAAACTGAGGCATAGAGAGGTTGCCTAAGGCTACCAAGCAAATGAGCGACAAAGCCCCTCCAGTCAGTGATCTGTTTATAGCCACAGGGCTAGAACCTAACAGAGTAAGAATCTGAACTCGGGCCTGACTCCAAAGGCCCTGCTATGACCATTTCATGATAATAATAAAACAGACTGTTTTCTGAAATAACCCTAGCCTGGTGAGTTGCTGCGTCCATTTTTTTTTTTTTAAAGGGAAATAGCAGGGTAAAATAAAATGAAGAATGCTAGTGTTAGAAAAAATTAGGAAGATGACTAATAAATGTTATTGCAGTCTACACAGTGCATCACAGAGTATTATAATTACTTGCTGAGCTGCCTACCTCCCCCGCTGGACCACCAGTGCCCAGTGCAGGTACAGTTTCCTATACATCACTGTATGCCTAATGGTATCCAGCACAAACCAAGTATGTGGTACATGCATGCTGGAAGAATGAGCACAAACTCACACGCCTATTCAACATGATGTACAAGAAGCTCATTTGGACACCAAAGCAAGAAAGGAAGGAGTTCTTGCAACCAATTTTCAGTTTAAACTTTTAATACAAACATGCCTTTTCCCTTAAGATCTAAAGGTAACAACCAACAAGCACTCTGGAAATGTTCCTCGAAATAAGCCTCTCATGAGATACGTATGCTTAGGCCAGGAGTGGCTTCGTACTGCTCAAGCCTGCAGGACATGCAGTAAGCATGGGAAGCCCACATGTCCCCTCCACCCTCCAGAGCCATTGCGCTCTCTGACCAGCTGCAAGCCAGGCTCTCTGGAAGATGGGCCAATCAAGCAGGAGTCCCAACATTTAGATTTGGTTTCCACAAATGTATTCTGACAGTGGCCTTCTCCATGTGCTACCCAGGACTTCTCTCCATCACCCACATTGTCCACACCTGACACAGGCTCTCTCCTATCGGGAGAAGGGGCTGCTTCTCCAGGGTCCACGTAAAACTCGCATGTGCCCTGAATTCCTCTAGTTCTTCCAGCCAAATCTCCCTTTACAATACAGATTTTCCTGTTCTCCCCCATTAAGTATTGTAGCTTCTGAAGATCCTAATGGATATTTCATAGATAATTCCAGCTACCATTAAGTATTTACCATGTACCAAGCAATATGCTAAGTGCCTTATACACATTACAACTAATCTTCACAATAACCCTTAGAGATAGGCATTATTTTCACCATTTTTACAGATGGAGAAATTAGGACTAAGAAAGGTTACATTCTTGGTTAAGGTTACAAATTCAAAATAAGAGCCAGAATGGCAAGCAGAACTAGGTGTGCTTGATTTTAATGCCATTACTTTCTACATCATAATACTGACTAAATTTTGGTCACAGTGGAAGAGAATGTTAATTCCTTGTAGGTTACATTCCTCATAGGTTGCATTCAAATAACCCAGCTCCCACAACCGAGAACAGGCTATTACACAATTATATCCTCCAAGGTAGTTACTCAAATTGTGCTTTACATCACTATGTTACTAACAGTTCTTATTAAAAAACAGAATCTTCAAATTAGAAGAGCGAGTGTAGATAATTCATCCAACTCCCTCAATTTACTGATGGGAAAATTGAGGCTCAGAGAATTGAAGAGACTTACTCGAGGGCACAGGCCTGAATACTGGCCAGAGGGTTTTGTATACAGAACATGAGTGTTCTTCAAAAAGTTCATGGATAGATTTGTATTATCTTTCAATTCTACTTTTCCACAAACTTTTTGAAGTACCTCTGTAACAACCAGTTACATCCTAATATGTAAAATACTGTTATGTATTTTACCTCATTTGATCTTCACAGTCTATTACCTTTGAAATATTACAGAGACAGAAATGGGATTTAGAAAGGTAAAGTGACTGGCCCAAGGCAGCCACCTGAGAAGGGCCACAGCTACACTGAGGTCCCTCCTTTGTGTAACACCCAGGCCATGACATCTGCTGCCCTGTTCTGGATGGAATGGCAAAGTCACTGAACATAGACTGGAGTCAAGGTCACAGGAGTAAGTCACTAACTTCCAGGAAAATACTTTGCTCCAAATGCCCACACTAAAGACAAGATTTGGCCATAGAATTCATTATTTCCAAGGCACCAAGGAAATTACCTGGAGACATTTCTGGATATATTTTGTGCATTTGAAAAGCAAAACTCCCTTCTCCCTAGCAAAAGCCTTCTTTGGACTAATCAATTCTGCTCTCTCTTACTCAACTATGTCTAACGACTAGAGAGTACAGAAAACAAAGAATTCAACACAGCAAACATGCTTCCTAAGTAATCAACCCCTTTACTATGTAAAGCAAATCCGCTGGCTTGGGCAAGGCAGTGAGTGAATTTACTTCAACAAAACAAAAGGAATGGGTTATGGTTTGTGGAACCCAAAACCCACTTTAAAGGAATTTTCTTTAACTTAATCCCTAAATCATACATTTGAAAACTAGAAGGGACCCTGGAGTCTAATGCCTTTATTTCACAAGTGAGGAAACTGAGGCCCAGAAAAGTGACCTGCTGAGGTCACACAGTATTTGGTGAAAGGGCCAGAGCTGGGAGCCAGGAGGCCCAACCTCCAAGTCAGCAGCTCCCTGCTCCACACTGAACACCTTCCTCACACGTGGCCACAGAATGAGGAGACTCGGTCATCTCTGTGAACAAATAAAAACCCCAGTTATCCACAGACACAAGAAGTGTCCACTCCCACTGGCTTTGAGAAAATACAACTGACGTCCTGCTTCATTTTCAGAAAAAGGCAAGGAACGTTTTACAGATTTATGTCACTCAGCACGTAATACGTGACATACTTTGCAGATGTTGCCTTATCCAAGTTCCCTTCAGTCTTCAAACTGTAAACATGGGTAAAACACCTATTACTATACGCATTCCGAATTACAGTCAACTGCCTTGGTACAAACAAGACAGTTGCTGGTGGTCTTTTTATTTATATTTTTACTGAGATCCTTCCCATACAGCTCTCCCCTTCAAACTTCTAACCTAGTCTCCTGCAGAAATACTCAGAACCTAGACCTGGGTGACTTCCTATTATCTAGTCTAAACTGAAAAAAAAGAAAAGAAAACAGTACCTGCTTCTTCCTAATTCCTAATGCCCTTTGATCTTCCTCTCCTGTCCATACCAGCTGCCAGCCATCACTGGGCCCTCTGAGTTTGTGGTCCTCTGAGCGCCAGTTATCAATCCACTGCCAGTCACACACACAGACACACACACACACACATACACACACACACACACTCTCTCTCTCTCTCTCTCTCTCTCTCTCACCTTCCTGACTCCTGACTCCTCCCCGCCCCTCTGAATTCTGCCAATACTCTAGAGCACAGCTCACATCCAACTCTGGGTAAAGAGGTCCCTGATCTTCCTATCCACGTTGATCCCTCCTTCTCAGAATCTTTTCTGCCAATGACACTCATCGGGCCCTAGTCATCTACCCTTCCTTAGAAAGCCAAGCTTGAGGTCACACTAACCTGGATTGAAATGCCAGCTCTGTTTCTTCCTAGCTGTGTGACCTTGGGTAAGTTAGTAACTCCCCAAAATTATCTCATCCTTAAAATAAAAAGATTATTATGTATCTCAGTACTGTAATGAGGATTAATGAACTAACATGCATAATAAGCCAAGCATTTCATCAATGGCAGCTTTATCGTTATCTTTAGTACATGTTCACTTTACCAGAAATTCACTTTAAGACTTGGAATCCATGAATGCAGTAAGTGAACACTACCTACATACTTCTTACCTCCCCAAACTAAGAAGTCCTTAAATACTTACCCACCACCACCCAATAAGAAAAGTCAGGAAAGACTGTTCTGTGCAACTCTGTGGGAATACATTTGAAACTAGATGAAACAGATAATTTCACATAAAAAATACAATTTACCAAATTGTTTTAGAAAGCTTACACAGACCAATTTCCATAAAAGAAGCAGAGAGAATCGTCAAAGAATTATCCTCACAAAAACAGCACCAGACCCAGATGGTTTTACAGGAGAATTCTTACCAAGGCTATTACATAAATTGTTCCAGAGGATAGAAATATATAGAAAGTTTACAAATTCTTCCTTTTTTTGAAGCAAGTATAAAAATAATGCCTAAACCTAGTAGATAGCACAAAAAAGAAAACCAAAGACCATTCTTACTTATATCAATGCAAAAATCCTTAGTAAAATATTAGCAAACAGAAATCAACACAATACATTAATACTACTCTATTACCAAATGAGAGTCATTCCAGGAAAGCAACAGTGATTCAATATTAGAAAATCTATTAATACAATTCACTGTATTAGTAAATATAATAATAATAAGATCATATGATTCCCTCCACAGATCAAGAAAAGGCCTTCAGCAAAATTTAAGTACTCATTCCTGACTCCAGCCATCTGATCTTTGACAAAAGGCACCAAGACTACACACTAGGGAAGAGACTGCCTCTTCAGTAAATGGTGCTGGGAAAACTGGACATTCACATGTAGGAGAATAAAACTAGACCCATACCTCTCACTATATACCAACTCAAAATGGATTAAAGAATTAAATATACATCCTGAAACTATAAAACTCCTTAAAGAAAACATAGGGGAAACACTCCAGGAAGTAGGATTGGGTACAGACTTTATGAGTATGACCCCAAAAGCACAGTCAACCAAAGGAAAAATAAACAAATGGGATTATATCAAACTAAAAAGCTTCTGCACAGCAAAAGAAACAACTAACAGAGCAAAAAGACAACCAACAGAGTGGGAGAAAATATTTGCAAAATATACATATGACAAAGGATTAATAACCAGAACATACAAGGAACTCAAACAACTTAACAAAAAAACAAGTAACCCAATTAAAAAGTGGGCAAAGGAGCTGAATAGGCATTTCTCAAAGGAAGACATACAAATGGCCAATAGACACATGAAGAAATGCTCAACACCACTCAGCATTTGGGAAATGCAAATCAAAACCACTTTGAGATACCATCTCACTCCATTCAGGATGGCTAATATCTAAGACTGAGAAGGATAAATGCTGACAAGGATGTGGAGAAAAAGGAAACCTCCTACACCGTTGGTGGGACTGCAAAATGGTAAAGCCTTTATGGAAAATGGTTTGGAGGTTCCTCAAACAATTACAGATAGATCTACCATATGACCCAGCTATTCCACTGCTGGGTATATACCCAGAGGAATGGAAATCATCATGTCGAAGGGATACCTGTACTCCAGTGTTTATTGCAGTGCAGCTCTTCCAATAGTTGGAACCAGCCTAAATGCCCATCATTGGATGAGTGGATAAGGAAAATGTGGTATATCACAATGGAATACTACTCTGCTATATAAAAAATGAAATACTACCATTTGCAGCAACATGGATGGACTTAGAGAAAATTATATTAAGTGAAATAAGCTAGGCACAGAAAGACAAACACCACATGTTCTCACTTATTTGTGGAAGCTAATAAGAATAAATAAATAAATAAATATACAAAGAAAAGGGGGGGGAAGAAACAACAATCAGAACAATTCCTTGAACTTGTTACGACAGGTGAACAGATATGATGTTGACGGGGGTGGGGAGAAGAGGGAGGGAGGAAAAGGAGGAATTGGTAAAGGGACACGAAAATCAACTACACTGTATACTGATAAATTAAAATTTTTAAAAAGTCAATAAAATTGGAGTTGATAGAGACTTAACTTGATAAAGTACATGTAGTAAGATTTTTAAAAAACACACAAAAAATCCAGCACCTTACTGAATGAGGAAACACTTCAGAGATTCAAGTCAAGGAAACATATCAAGGAGGCCTACTTCCTCTACTACTTTTAATATTGTATTGGAAGTATCAGCCAATGCAATTAGAAAAGGGAAAACAATTAGAAAGTTAAGAATGAAAAAAATCATTATCTCTATGTGCAGCTCATGTAAAAGTATACCTGGAAAACCCAAGAGATCAATAATAAAACTAGTACAAATTTTAAAAATTAGTAAAGTAGCAGAAGATATAAAAACTACAGCTTTTTTGCATTTTATTTTCTATCAAACAATAAACAGCTTGAAAATATAATGGAAGACAAGATCCCATTTATAAAGCAATAAAAAAGTAAAATACTTAAAATAACTTAGCAGAGAATATGCAAAACTTACAAAAGGAAAACTTAAAACATTCTGGAAAGAGAAATAAATTTGAACAAATGGAAAGGTGTCCCTTGCTTTTGGACAGGACAACTTAACATCAAAGAGACGTCAATTCTCCCCAAGTTAAATATATTTAAGCAATCCCAATAAATATACCAATAAATTTTGTTTTATTTCTGGAGCTAAACAAGTTGAGTCTAAGGTTCATATGGGAAAAAAAAATGCAGGGATGTCTAAGAACAATGAAGAGAGACTAGCTCTTAAATCTATTAAAACACAGTACAAAGGTTCTATCATTAAAACTGTGTTACTCGCACATAAATTCCCTGTCAGAGCAAGTGAACAGAACAGAAAGTCCAGAAATAGACCCAAATACATAAGGAAACAGAGCATATGATAAAGGCACTGTCTCAAAATCAATGGAAAAGATGGTTGTCTTAATAATTGGCATTAGTAGCCCGAACGGTAGCCCTTTGATGAAAAAAGATACAACTAAATACATATCTTACATCATGTCATAAAAATTCCACAGATATTTGAGAATCTAAATATTTAAACAACAACAACAACAACAATTCAAGTCCCAGAATAGAAACAGTAGATGAATTCCTTTATACTTGGGCATGGGAAAAGATACTCTAACTATGACTCAAAATCAGATGCAAAAAGATGGATCAATGAGACTATACAAAAATAAAGTGTGAGTTCCTGAAGAATAAAGAATATGAATTACAGACTCATATCCTCCTCCATGCCTGGCACAGAACTCATACATGCAGGGAATTCCCTAAACTTCTGAGGAGCAAAGGCTAATTCTTGGTCCACCACATGTCTGCTCTTGATGCTGCTGACTCTATCCCAAAGCCGGTTTGATGGACAGACCCTTTCGTAAACAAAGACAGCATACTGGAGAACTGGTTTCATTAAACCTCATCTCACCCCTCTCACGGAATATGCTAGTTCTGAGGCTCCAATGAAGAAACAGTTTCTGAACTATGGCTGGGCCCTAAGACCAACCTGCTTTTCAGGAAATTGCCCTCTTCTCCTCTGTTACTCCCATACCTTACAGCAGAATCTTAATGAACCCAGCCCCTGCTTATTTCTCCAGCTCCATATCTCACCACTCCTGCCTGTGCTTCACACCTCAGCTCTTGTGAGCAACACAGCGTCACACTCCAGGCTTGCCTCTGCCCACAGCCTCTGCACGCGCAGCTGTTCTCTGCCTGGGGTGCTTAGCCCTGGGCATCGTCCTGTCCCTAACATACACAGGACAGTACCACAACCTCTCACTTGGCAGTCTCTCAGTGACATGCCCTTCAGGATTCAGCTGAGTCACCACCTCCGCTGGCCCGCCATCATCACTGCCTCCCATACTACACTGTAATGAGGGGTTTACTGTGTATCTCCCCCCTACTCAGCAGACAGTTTGAAGGCAGGGACCACCGTCTGACTTCTCTCTACTTGGAATGTCCAGCATGATGCCTGACGTGGAAGTGAGATCATGATGAACACTCAGTATATGTTTGGTGAATTAATTCACTTATGTGTTTCTGGTTCTCCATTAACTGACAAAATTTGTGAGGTTCGTTTTAGAGAGAAAACCGCAGAGAAAAATACCATGGACTGTCCTCTCATAGTTAGTAACTACATCTTTTGTTATATTCTTAGAAGATGCACAAAAGAGTGGCAAAAGACTAATTTCTCCAGCAAGTTAATCACTACCTGTTCAGGGTCCTTTTCTGCATGCGGATATTTAGGCGTGTGTTTGAGGGAGACAGAGCTTGCGAGGCATCAGAGCAAAGTAGCTGATACTTGAGAAAGGCACTTGCATATTTTCCCTTATAGGGTTATAGTCCAGACTCTTCATTGCATACTCTTCCAAATATTTCCACAGGCCTCTGCAGATAATCTAAATGGTCTGCTTAAAGCTTGATCTAAGAAATCTCAGAAAAAGCAGTATGGTTTTAGGTACTGTCTGGTTGGAAAGTTTCTCTCAGCTGGACTACATCTAAAATTCTTTTATAATTGAAATGACCATTATTTGAATGACTGGATGATACTGCATACCAGTCACTAAACTTCTTTGATATCCAATTCCCTAATCTATAATGTGGAGATAAAAACAGTTATATGTGCCTACCAAGTCTGTACATAAAAGCCTCTGACTCAGGGACACTTAATCAATATTAATTTGAATCTAAAATGAAAAAGCAAATAAGGTCTCTACTTATCACTCTCCAGCATCTCAACAGAACCTGTGACAATCCTCACTCAGTCTCAGCACTGACTCTGAAAGCTGAATAAATTGGACAGATCAGGAGCAAGGCCTGCACCCTGAAAACTACAAAACACTGTTGAGAGACATTTAAAAAGACCTAAATAAATGGAGAGAGATCTTGTGTTCATGGACCACAAGAATTAATATTGTTCAGATAGTGATTTATAAATTCAATGTAATCCCAACCAAAATCCCAGCAGACATTTTTGTAGGCACTGACAGGCTGATTCTAAAATTTACACAGAAATGCAGAGAACTTGGAACAGCCAAAATAATACTGGAAGGGCCAGCCCGTGGCTCACTCGGGAGAGTGTGGTGCTGATAACACCAAGGCCGCAGGATCGGATCCCATATAGGGATGGCCGTTTAGCTCACTGGGTGAGCGTGGTGCTGACAACACCAAGTCAAGGGTTAAGATCCCCTTACCGGTCATCTTTAAAGAAAAAAAAAGAAAAAAAACCACTGAAAAACAGTTAGAACACTTACATTACCTGCTTTCAAAACTTACTGTAAACTGACTGTAATAAAGACAGTGTAGTATTGACATAAAGCTAAAAACTGGAGAATCCTAGAATAGAGAATCTAGGAATAGACCAGGGGTCAGCCACCTATTTTCGTAAATAAAATTTTATTGAAACACTGCTACATCCAATTGTATATGCATTGTTTATGGCTGCTTCGAAAATGTAACAGCAGAGCTGAAAAGTTGCAACAGAGCCTACAAATCTAAAATATTTACTATCTACCTTTAAGAAAAAGACTGATGACACATGAAATAGACTTATACATCTATGCTTGGTTGAAGTTCAGCAGAGGCACCAAGGTAACTCAATGGGAAAGAATAGATAATCTTTTCAAAAAAATGGTGCTAGAACTATTGGATAGTCATACATATATTTTTTAAAAGGAAACCCAGCCTTTACCTTGTGCCATACGTAGTAATTAACTTGAATTGGACCACAGTCCTACACGTAAAAGCTAAAACTATGAAATTTGGCAAAGATTTCTCAAATAAGACACAAAAAACACAACTATGAAAGAAAAACCTCAATAAATTATACTTCATTAAAATTAAGAACATTTGCTCTTCAATAGATACTTCTACAGAAATGAAACAGCAAGCCACAGATTGGGAGAAAACATTTGCAAAACATATATCCAACAAAGAACTTGTATTGAACATTTTTTTTAAAACTCATATACATCAATACTAAGACAAATAACCCAATTTTTTTAAATGAGCAAAGGATCTGAACAGAGACTTCACCAAAAAAGATGTACTCGTGACAAACAAGAACATGAAAAGATGCTCATCATCATTTGTTATTAGGGAAATGAAAATTAAAACCACAATGAGATGTCACTATGTAGCTATTAAAAGGCTGTTAAAAAAAAAAAAAAAAACATTAAAAAAAACCCAGACCATTCCAAGCGTTGGCTAGGATATAGAGGAACTGGAACTCTGATTACACAGCTGATAGGAATGTAAAATGATACAACTATTTTGAACAACAGTTTGATAGTTTCTTAAAAAGTTAATCAGACGCTTATCACAGGATGCCATAATTCCACAGCTAAGTATGTAACCTCACATCCTCAACAGGGATGGTATCTCCTCCAAGAAGGAAGAAAGCTGATTGTTGGGGGGCAAAAAAATAGTCTTACTGTTTGTATGTAAAAAAAACATGGGTATACTTACAGTACACAGTATATACAGTATATCCGTGGTATTAAAATGTCATGGTTATGGCTGGCCAGTTAGCTCACTTGGTTAGGGTGCAGCCTTAAAACACCAAGGTCATGGGTTTGGATGCCTGTACAGGCCAGTTGCCCCCCACCCCGCCAAAAAAATTCATGGGGAGATAGAAAAACCTTGTTTAAATGCTTACTACAAAGCAACAACAATCAATACAGTGAGGTATTGGTGTTAGGAAAGATTAGCAAAGCAGAACAAAGTCCAGAAATAAGCCTACACATAAAAAATGGCTAACTGATTTTTGGCAAAGATGCCGAGGCAGTTCAACGGGAAAACCAAGCACATGCATAGACAGATGATGACAAACTCACACAATGGGATGTTTCTCAGCAATAAAAAGAACCAAACTACCAATACGTATAACTCAGGTAAATCTCAAAAAAGCTAAGTGAAAGAAGCTAACCACACCAAAAAAAGCATGCTATATATGCTTCCATTTTTATGAAATTCTAGAACCAGCAATATGAATCTGCAGTGGCAGAATGCAGATTGGCCTCGGTCTGGGCACAGCAGGGAGGACTGACATGCTGTAACTGACAGGCCATGAGTGAACTTTGGGGACTGAAGGATATGTTCTTCTGTCTTCATAGACTGAGATTCGGCAAGCTAAACAAGCACAGCAGAAGGAAAAAAATCAAGAGTCAGAGAAAAAAACTAACTAGTCAAGGTGAAGTAAAATTAATCAGAAAACACTCTATATATTTTATCTGATAATACTAGCCCAAGGTAAATGGAATTTTAAGAAAAGATTTTGCTACACCACAGCAATAAACTTAGGGAATAAGAGTGTTGGGCTGGCTTAGTATATTAAGAGCTAATTCTGTTTTACATAAGAAAGAAAGCAGGATTCCTAATCACAGTCTCTGATGAATTGAGTTCTCTTTATTAACTTAAAGCAGTGTTATGTCTTGACATTCATAAATGGTTTTTTCTTGAAATCAAAGGTAAGGAATAAACACAAACAAAAGAGAAAGGAAAGGAAAACTGAACTTATAAACATAGTCTCATTAAAATAAGAAATAATAAAGCAGGCTTCATTTTCAGTTTGTTGGTGAGGTAAATGAGGTTTAGAGAGGTGAATAGCCCACATGGCTAGAAAGACAGGAGCAAATTTCAAACCACACCAGTTCTGTCTTTGTCAAAAGCTAAAAAGATCCCACTGAGGTAGGCCGGCTAGGTCAGGGAAGACTTCCACACAAAGCATCGCACCAATAGTGTTCAATCTTTCTCCCCATCAACAGGGTGAGGCCAAGGTCCAAAGAGAAGAAAACACTTCCTGACACCCAACCTATGTCTCCTATGCCATTTATCCCTTGGGCAGTGACATTTATACAAAGTCAGGTGCTAAAATATATCCTCTTTGTCATCACCATCCTATTGACTGAATTCCCTCTTCAAGGCTTCTAAAGGCAGAGGAAATCTTAGAAAGTATCTTATCTACTACTACCGGTTTATAAGTATAGACACTGAAGCCCAGGAAGGGAAGGAAACTTTCAAGGGCACAAGTCTAGCAAATGGCCAAGAAAGAACTGATACTCAAGTCTAGTTGCCCAAAAGATACTCTATGACATCAACCTGCTTCTTAAATTAGTCCCCATCCCTGCAGGGACTAATTCAAGACATGGGGCACAAAAAAGGCTCTGGCACCATCTCTAAATAGAGAAACATCACTTAAAAAACCATCTGTGCCTCTGGACATGGAAAGAAAGATTACCCTGCTAGCTCACACTGCAGGAACCAGCTGCCCGGGCAGAACACCTAAGGCTCTGCAGATGTCTGGAGTGACGGACAGGCTCCTGACCACTGGGACACCAGGCTTTGTGAAGGAAAAAGCAGTAAGAACTTCCAGGCTGAGAGAGCTGTTCAAAGACCTCTGTACTCCCTGAGGAGATTGCGGGGAGGGGGACAGGCTTTGAAAAAGGGGCAGGTCCAGAATCATCAGGATTTCCAGGCTGCCGGCTGTGCCACGTTTCTAGCAACTGAGAGAATAGACTTTTCCTATTCAATTCCCGCTTTTCACGCTTCCAACTCAATGATATGCATCTCTCCAGCCATTATTTTATTTAAATAAAAAGCCTACCCTAATTAAGTCATCAAAACTATAACTTTGGATCTGGAGGATAAGTAGGACTTTGCTGCTGAACAAACCTCCATCATCTGTAACTCCCCCAAACTACTTCATAATGCATTTTAGATTGCACCCGTGACCCCAGCCAGCTGGGATGAAATTACAGACCAACAGCCAAAAGTGGGATGTGGGTGGGGAATCATATGGGAGAATGGGGAATGAAAATATCCTCCCTGAGATGGCAGCGGGTAGAGGGAGAGGATCAAAACACACAGCCTGAAAAAGATAGAAAAAGAACACTTCAACTGGTAAGAGCTTGAAGGTTACCTGTCACAGATACCTCCTATTAAATACGAAAAAGTAAGGCACAAAGAGATCAAGGGATTTGCCTAGCCATGCTTGCAAAGGGTGGCAGAAACCATCAGGTTTAGTTTAGTGTTTTCTAACTAGCTGACCACTTTTTACACTATTCCCTTTCTACCAGGAAAATAACAATCAATTATGACTCTTATAAGATTTCTGAAAAGACACAAAACTACCTTCCTAGCTATAAAGTTGCATTATTATACTTTCAATGTAAAAAAGGTAAAGACAAAAGGCTTTTTTAAAATGCTCTTTCTGTCCTCCATATTGGAATACGCTAAACCTGCACTTCTCAAACTTTCATAGGGATACAACTCACCTGGGGGTCTTGTTAACATGCAGCCTCTGACTCACTGGATCTAGGGTGGGGCCTAAGAGTCTGCATTCCTAACCAGCTCCCAGGGTACACCGCTGCTGCTGGTCACTGGTCACACTTTGAGAAGTCAGGCCCTAAACCACACTGACTTTGACACACCAAGGGAAGGGTGCTTCAAAATGAAGAGGTGGACTAGCAATAATGCTCCTTAAAAAAACACTGAAATGCTGCTGTCATCCCCCCCCTCCCCCACCCCACCTCAGTGAGCACTGGAGGCCTTCAACAGAAGCTGAAATCAAATTACCAGCAAGGCAATCAAGAGAGGAGGCAGCTAAATAAGCAATGATGCCGTGAAGCCTCACGTGATGTCTGCTCATATTCACCACAATGTCGGGTTCAACGAGATCGAAAATGACTTGGAACAGGTAGGGTTCAGTCTGTGCATAGGCTTATACATATCCTCATCTGCCTGTTAGGAGGGCAAACTTCAGCCCAAATCTGGCCCAAAGCCTATTTTTGTAAATAATATTTATTGGAATACAGCCACACCCGTTCACTTATTTATTCCTATGGCTCCTTTCATACTACAACAGCAGAGTAGAGTATTCCCAGCGGTAACCAAAGCCTAAAATATGTACTATCTGGCCCTCTATAGATAAAGTTTGTTCACGTCTGCTCTGAGTATTCAGGGAAATAAGCTCCATAAAAGGAAAACCTGAAATCCAAGACAAAAGATACGATTCTAACACTGTAGAAGCCTTTAGAACGGTGTGAATTCAGAGGCAGATGGGAACTACATTTTAAGGCAATCCTGGTAAAAGCTGAAAACCAGGGACCCCATTAGCAATGACAGCCCTAATCCACCCTGTAGGTGTGATCACTTTCCTTCAGAATGCTGATTCTGCACTCCAGGGAGACAGAAGGAGCGTCAGCTACCTGTGCCTGAATCCCCCAACCAGCACAATGGTTTCAGCTCCTCCCATACACCTGATTCATCACCCTTTTCTTCACTGCCCCCTTACCTAACATAACCCACCAATGAAGAAGCCCAATGGGAAGTTTCCAGGCTCATTTAGGTCCTATCATCTGATCATCAAGACACCCTGAGGCCCCTGGGCTCTAATTCCACCCAAGTCTCTTCTGATAGCCAAAGAGGAAAAGCCTCAAGGGCTCCTGACAGCAGGCACAGAATGGGGGCTCAGAAGGCGAAGAGAAGGAATGACGGCGGCAGGCTGATCTCCAGGGACGGGGCGTTGAAAGGCCATCTGTCTCCTGCCCCTGGCTTCCTGGCAGATGGTTCCTACCATCATGCATGTGGGTACAGGGGAGGGACGGGTAGACACCAAGCTATGGGTAACATATGTCAGAGTGTTAATGGAAGCAAATTAAAGATGTTGGTTTCACACACTAGCTTTTCAGGGTTTGGGGCTGCCATACTCAGAATGGATGAAATCCAGGGTCCACTAAAATGTGATGATAGAGATGTCTGGACACAGTGAATTAGCACAGACCATGGTGTTGAAGGGACTGGGTTGAAATTCTGCTCCACCACTTTCTAGATGTGGCCTTGAATTTCACCTCTCTCTATAAAATGAGAATAATCAGAGGCTTGTTGACAGTTTTTAAAAAATATCCTATGTGAAGAACTTAGCACAGTCCTTAGCACATAAGAAGTCCTCAATAAATTTTGATTAATACCATCATTATAAGTATTATCCATTTAAAAAAAAAGTTTTTAAAGGATAATCTCCACCATAAAGAGTGGTTATAAGGATTAAAGATAGTATGTAATTTGCCTACTATGGAGCACAGCACATAGTTAAGTGCTCAGTAAACTGTAGCCATTTACTCCCCCAGAAAACCAAATCTAGTCTCCCTGGTATATTTCACAGGACATCAATAACCCTCAGAAGATCTGCTTTTCTAAACAAGTCATTAGATTTTTTTAAAATAATAATATATTCTGCATGGTACCTATTTTATAGATGAGAAAACTCTCAAAAAGTTTAAATAATTCAATCAAGGACACAAAACTCATATTAGACCAATGTCTTCTCACTAAACAACAGCTACCTCTCAAAAATATTAGCAATTTTAGGAATTACCAGCTCAATAATATTTCCTTCAATAAAGCAAAATTGCTACTCTCTCTCTTTCTACCATTTGTATATGAAAGTGTGTGCTCTGAAAAGTTTTTGTGTTTGGGGTCTTTTTGTTTGTTTGTTTGTTTTAGAATTAATCCAAATGGCCTTACTGCTACAGAGAAAGATTTCCTTGTAACAACTAAAAAGTATGACCCACCATTAAAAGAGATTTTTCAATACACATTTAGTTTTTCAGTTAAGGGATGTTAATCTGCTCTCCAGGATGAAGATCCAGAAGTTACAAGATAAACGAAATAATAATTAACACTATCATGACTAAACATCTAAAATAAACCATACTTAATAAGTCAAACAACATACCTCCAAAGAGAGGTCTAGACCCCTCCTCAACTTCCTTCCATCTCTACCAGGCTCCCCTCCACCTTTTGCCCCACCTGTCCCCCTGAAACAGCTCTCGTCAGTCACTCAGTGACCCCCCAGCTGCCAAGCCCCACGGCCAAGCTCAGCCCTAACTTCACTCGACCTGGCAGCATGTGACACAGGGCACCCATCACACATTCTTCTGGAAACAGGTTCTTTTGTTCTGTCACCCTCATGCTCTCTGTCTCCTCTTCCCAACCTCTAAAGGTTGAAGTACCCCAGGGCTAGTCCATGGACTTTTTCCCTCTCCTAGTTATATATCCATTCCCTAGGTGATTTCATCCAATCCCGTGATTTTAAATACCACCTATACAGTGATAAACCCTAAATTTTTATCTTCAGTTTAGACCTCTGCCCTCAGCTCCAAATCATACTTCCAACTGCCTTCTGTTGGGAATCTGAACTCAGCCTAACCTTACTGAGGAATGTTGGAGGAGATGACTAATCACATGTGCTAGACACACTGTAGGGGCAACCACAGCGGGTGGTGATAAAAAATTAGGAAAACAAAACCGCAGAGGAAGCTGATGAAGAATTATGAAAATCATGATGTCAGAGTAAGCTCAATGTAACCATCAGTGCAAACCGAATATCTGCCGATTACTACCAAATGGTAGGAAATGTGTAACAGTACAGGTTTAATTCCATATGAACAGAGCTGAACATGCACTATATGGCTACTTGCTACACCTGTGTGCCTTCAGAGTGTTTATTTTGCTCAATAACAAAATAAGCTAATTCTATCTTTATGAATTGCTCAGGATCTTTGGGGTTTTGCTTTCTGCTCTTTCTCCGCAACACTTCTTGGCATCTCCACTTGGACCACAAATTGAGCATGTCCCAAACCAACTTCTGACTTCCCCTGCTAAAACCCACCCCTCTCACAGTCTTCCCAATCCCAATAACAGCATCTCTAGTCTTACAGTTACTCAGGCCAAAATCCTTGAAGTCATCCTTAAAACTTCTTTTTCTCACTCCTGTCATCCAACCCATCAACAAATCTCATAGGCTCTTCTTTCAAAAACACACAAGAGGGGTTCCGGCCAAGATGGCAGAATAGACGGTTCCCAGCGTCACTCTCTCCCACAAATCAACCAATTTTACAACTAAAAAAATGTAACATCAGCCAAGCTGGGGCCACTGGAGCTCAGGGGAAGAGGAGAGACCTACAGAGTTCATGAAGGCAGGAGAAACTATGATGAGAGAAAGAAAAAGCTGCTCTGAGCGTTTCAGGCCGCGGCTGTGTTAAGGCTCGAGCTGATGAGCACATGGAGCAGGAGCCGGCAGAAGCCATAGCTGTGCCCTTCAGATGGAGTTACTTGGAGGCAGCAGGAGAGAAGAGGCCTTTGCGGCTCCAAGGACAGCAAGACCACTAATAGGGTTCCCGTGGACCCACACAGGAGCCAGAACAACTGAAAAAAAAGGAGCCATTCAGAGACCAGTGAGTCATTGCAAGGGACCAGCGCAGGGCCCATCCCACGGGAAGTGTTTGGAGCGTGGGTGGTGGGCGAGATGGGAACACCAGGAGAACACTGGGACACAGCAAGGACAGACGACCTGCCCCCCAATCAGCACAGGACCACTCAGAAGAGAATGGTCAGGAATGCAGAATTGCATGGGGTGCAGTTTGATGAAAAAACTCAGGCCCAGATCAGAGATTATACAGAACAGAGATCCACCAGGTCTCTGGAGAGCCGGAAGTACCTATAAGATCAACCATTAAACCCTGAGCTGCACAAAAAGCCTTCCCTAGGGAAATAGCAGCAAAGTAGCAATTTAAACAACCACACACTTAAGTACTGGTTCCCACAGGAAGTTCCCCCATGTTGGAAGCAAAGGACACAAAATTAGTTCTGGTCCACGCACACCACCAGCACCTTGGGGCCTGCCTGGGAACCGGAGGCTTGAATCTGGGGACAGACCCCACTCCCACTTTCAGGCAAACTGTGCCAGTGCCTCGGGGCCAGCCCGGGGACCCGAGGCACAGAGAAGAGGACTGGACCCCCCTCCCACAACCAGGCACACTACGCCAGCACCTCGGGGCCTACCCAGTGACCCGAGGCAAGGAGAAGGGGACCGTACCTCTCTCCCACAACCAGGCATACCGCCAGTGCCAAGAAGCATACCAAAAACAGCACCTCCATGTGGGTGGCCCACTGCTGCCTCCACAATAACCATAGCTGCCAAGAAAGCAACTAGACACCACAACCACCACGCAGATGGTCAGCCAACCACTGGAGTGCATTCACACAAGGAGAGTCAACAGCAGAGACAAAGAAAAAAAGAGGATGTCTCTTTCCACAAAGCCCATTCCAGAGTGACAGAAGAAGCATCTGCTCTATGATAATATTGGGAGACCTGATCACATCTCTCAGCGTTGGACAGATCATCTAGGCAACAAATTAACAGAGTAACCATTGTTCTTTCAGAAGGAGAGAAGAAATCTAGGGCAATTAGAGGGGGGAGGGAGAGGGAATGGGGGAAGGGGAGAGATTGGACAAGGGGCATAAAGAATAATCACGATTTGTAACAATATATATGTTAGTAATATTGATTTGATCAACATATCTCAATGTTCAACCCCCAAAATTTTGACTCAATAAATTAAAAAAAAAAAAAAAAAACGCACCAGACCTAACCACTCCTCAACACCCTCACCACTTTCAACCAGGCCAAGCCACTGCCACCTCTCACCTGGGACCACTGGAAAGGCCTCCCACTCACCTCTTCCCTTCCACCTCGTCACGCTACCCCTACACTCTATCTTCCACTCTCACACATTTCAGAAAAAAATGTATACGCAGAGAGAAAGAGAAGGCACAACTGTGGTAAACTGAGGAGTCTGAGTGGAGGGCATGCAGGAATTCTTTGTATTATTTTTGCAACTTTTCCATAAGTCATACTTCAAATTAAAGAGTTAAAGATACCATCTCCCTCTGTGAACCCATGCCGTCTTCGTCTTCGTCTTTGTCCTGGGCACCTTAGGGACTGTCTCCATTTAGCCCGTCTATTTGTTCATGAAATACTAAAAGAGCCCTTATCTGTCTGTTGCCTTATTGGGCTTGGCAATGGGAATATATACACACACACATATACATACACAGTCTGTCCTTAATGAGCTCTCATTTTAATGGGAAGGATATATACATAAGCAGAGAATTTCAAAATAATGAGTACTTTGATAGGGGGATACATTGGTATGGGACATGCTGAGAAGACATATGTAACCTCCTAGATGGGGTGATGAAAGAGCTACTTTCTGCATCTAAAAGGCACCCCAATTATCACCCTTATAAAACTTTCATAGTCATGTATATTTACTTCCCTCTGGCCCACCAGTTTCATAAGGGTTATTAGTCCTAGAGCCTAGCAAGTTCCCACCACAACTGGTACACATATGCTGCCCAATAAACAGCGGCTGAGTGAATGATAAAGAACAGTCTGTCAGTCAATACTAAATAATACAAGGTGCACTGATATGCAAATTATCGTTTTATTATTGGAAGCAAGGACAGGGTCACAAGTTATCATTCCCCAAGAAGGGCAGATGTCAACAAATTCTTCACCCTACTAAGCACGTTGTAGGAAGCTCCCTGCACAGAAGAGAGCCTCCTCATTGTCAATGGCATATAAACCTAATAAGCCCCAGCCGTGGGTAAACTTTTCCATCCCCAGGGCTAGATAACACTAGGTTCTGGAAGCCCTGGCAATTGTGAAGGTGGCTCCTGGCCCCAATTGTCTAGAACGCTGTATGAGCTGAGGGCAGACAGCAGAAGACAGGATGTGCTACAGGCAACTGGGCAAACAGAAGTGTCAGGAGGCTTGGAATCCGTTTGAACCAGAGATGGCACAGAGGTTTCAACCACCTGAAAACACCGATTGATTGGTAGGGGCCACCTGAGGGGCTGTGATCTTAAAATTTTTTTAAAAAGCAGGGAGGGGGGCTCAAGAGTTCATCAGGTCTGGTTGAGAAGCATCCGTGATTAATTATCCATATAGCAAAAAGCACTTAGATGTATTTCAGTTATTCATGGTTTAAACTGTATTCAAAGTCATATGCTTCCCTTAAGACCAAGCCACAGCAAATACCTCCAACGACCCTTCCAGGAGAACGTCTAACACATATTTGAGTAGAAATTCAGTTGTTTCTAGCAAATCAACACTGAATAAATCCTGACATTAAAATCTGCAAGAATAACATTCTCAACGATTACAATTACCACTGAAACCTCCAGAAATCTTTAGCCCTGCAAGGAGCAACTGTGAAGGAGCATGGCTGCACATTCAGAATGCTCCCTCCTGCCAGTCAAAGAATGAAAGAAATGACACCCTGAGTAAGTGTCTCTGTTCACGTTTACGTAGCAAGTTGTCCTTTCATGTGTATCTCTGTACTAAAATGGCCATTCTGTTATACAGTCTGAAGTTGTATATTAAAATGAATAACTAAAGAGACCCAAATGAAGCCAGACACGTAAGGATGTGAGGAAACCAACATAAACTAAACAGACTGGACAGTGTGGTAATAAGGATGGCAGCACAAGGCACTACTCAGGAAATGGTGACTTCACTCTGCCCATGAAGCAGGCTGCTATCATACTATCACTGTGCTCCCACCCCATCAACTCTAAGTAGGTCTTAACCAAACTAGCCTTTAAAAATAAATAAATGTAAATACACCACACAACTGGCTTCTGAAAGAATAACTTGCAACCAACAAGAAACCATAAGTACAACTTTTAAAAATTGTACAACTAAAAACCTCGGAAGTGTATAAACATTGCCACATTTCAACTCTCTGAAGTACTGTTACATGGCAACAATGCAATAACTCACTGACCAAAAGAATAAATGACAGAATAAATTTATACAGGGATCAGAGGAAACATAACAGGTCAAGAAAGTGCCTGCCTCAAATGCTAAAGTGAAACACCATCAGGGCCTTAGGCAAAAATCACTCTTCTGGTCCTATTTCTGTGCTCATCAAAAAAACAGCTTTGTACTAGGTAACCTCCATTGCTTTCGAACTCATCATTCTATGATTCGGCCCAAATTTTAGCACTGCTCTCCCACTTGGTATGTAAAAGTATTCTCTATGTAGCAAGAGTAGATTTCTGTGTTGAATGCACTTTGAGGTCTACTATATGATTTAACTATATATATAATCATTTAACTTTAAGCATAATTACACAGTATACTTGTAAATAAGGATACCTGTAAACAAGGATGACACATGAGGTGTAGTCATATGCCTGTGTGTGCCTCGTAGGGAGATAGAGAAAGTCTCATTTAATGAAGGGAGGGATGCCTACTACACCTTAACTTCCTTACTCCATTTTGACTCCACCCACATAAAGTCCCTGACTGCCTTCGGACATACAATTACAGTATCACAGGCTTTTCTGTGCTTTCCGCCCATGATTACAATACCCAGCGCACACTGATGAGGACATGTCTGTCACTGTCACTTTCAGCTCTCGTCATGCAGAACTGCGTACTTTGGTACTACACTGTCACCAGGCCTGCGCAGCAAGCAAGGTCAGTCTCCTTGGGACAGGAGGCACTGCAGCAACACTTCATTTTACAGTCCTATCCCTCCCCGGAAAAACCACAGCTAGTGCCATTCCTTCGGCTGAGACAAAGGGAGGAAAAAGGTAGGGGAAAGCAAGGCAGAGGACAGGCGTACAGCCCAGGAAGGACCTGTGGTGAGAGTGAACAGTTCCAAGCATGGCAGGGAGTGTGCCGTCCTGCAAGCACCCTTGGGATTTATGAAGATGTGGGCAGGGGATGCAGTGGAGGAGCAAGACTGTTCCTCCAAGTTCTTTTGCTGTTTTCTAAATAGTGATGTAAAATCTGAACTCAGATAAAATAAAAAGAGATTGCTTTAATAAATGTATCTGTCTGGTGCTCAGTGTCATGCCTACATAATCACCTAGAAAATCCAATTCATGTTCTAAGGCTCACATCCTTGTAAAAAGACCAGGAATTTTGCGTGGAATACACCTCTTACTCACATCAATAATAGACATACTACCTATTAAAGAAGACCTTAATTTGCTTATGTAATTTTTAAAAAGCACCCAGATTTGATAGCTCTGCTTCAGAATTTTGGGTGTAGTAAATAAACTTTCATGATTTCAAAACAACCAACAATCCAGTAATAGGAGCAATCTTTCTGAGACCAGTATGAAAAAGAACCCAGCTGGCTAGGGGACAGATAATAATCAGTTCTCAGCAGACTGAGACGGTCCCAAATCCCAGTGTAATATGTGGAAGTAAAAAGCTATCAATGACCAAACATCTACATACTTACCCCACCTCACCATCTGCTTCCCCCGTCACGCAAATTTAAAATTAATAAGACTGCCATTAGAGGACAGAGTTGGTGCTGTATCTGTCTTTCTAGAATTATGGGTAATTACCAGCTGCACAATGGCTTCCAATCAGATATGAGTTGTATCTTAGAAGGGAGTCTAAAGTGCTTCAGTTCTAGACTGAGAATGAAATAGAAATTATAATGCTCTGGTTTGATTTTTTTTTTTTTCCTTTTTCTAAAACTGCCATCCCCAAAACTCCTTCTATTGTTTTATTTGCTTTATAAAATGTATGAGAAAAGTGGAAATTCAAAGGCATTATTAAAATTGCCACTTTTTCTAGGTACAAGACTTGCTTTCTGGGTTTTTTTCTGCAAACCTGTGACTCCAGAGAACATCTTTTCCCTCCCGTATTCAGAGTGAAGGAAGTTTGCTTTAGCAATACAGAGGGTAGTGTAGTGAGAAGTTAACTGGCACCAGAGGAGCAGATGTAGAACTCTGCCTAGGTGACCAGGAGCAAACCCATGCCTGTCTTTACTTCTCTACTTGTGCAAGGGATCTGAAGGCCTGTGGTTCTAGGACACAATAGCTCTTCATAGTAACACATAGGCAAACATCACATACCTATTTGAAAAGCTGTGATACTTGGCTTATTTCCTGAAGGGACTATCTATATCATTTCTGCTCAGGTACTACACCTTCTTCCAGGTAAGTATTTAAGGATGGTAAGCCACCCCATAGCAACCTGTGTAACTACTACATAAGATCCCTATTCATCCACCTTTTTCCAGAAGCACTTTTCATGAGGTGATGGAGGAAGAAAAAGGTTCTTTCAGCCCATTCATTCATTCAGCAAATATTTATTAAGAATCTATGTGCCAGGCACTGGTGATACAGCAGGTGACCTACATTTTTGTAGGTAGAATCAGACAAATCAAAAAGGATGTTAAAGAGTGATTGGTGCTACAGAGAGAAAGGGGAATAAAGACTGTCTCTACCCTGTACTTCAGTGATGCTAACATTATAAACTGTAACGGGAGTAGGATGCCAAAATGAAGAACATCAGAAATTAATTGTAACACAAGCCTTTGGAAGATGATACTTCCCTACACTGGATCCTTCACTCACAAATGGCAAGAAAAAAAGGGGAGGCGGGGAGCCAACAGGCGGGGACGGTTTAAAATTATGGCAGTGTTTTAAGATGGCTTCAGATTTCAGATGTCTGACAGCCATCTTCATGTACTTAAAGGAAAAAGTTCTATAAACCATATGGCCAATGGCTAAATGTCTTTTTTAAGAGAAAATTTTAAATACAGACAAATGTGCATGTTTATTTCAGTGCTTTGTGTCCACGCACGTGTCAACCATGCTAACAGATTTTTCCACGTTTTGCTGAATTTGCCAGCTTGCCATAAACAGGCTTCCATGTCATTTCTTGAGTGTTTATAAATAGCACAAACACCCAAAAATGCAAATCAACGCAAGCTGTCTCTTCAATTACTACTGCTGTGATGACAGCAAATGATAACGGCCAACTCAGTAAGAGGCAGCCCAGGGCTGCCAGACTGATGCCACAAAGCTGAATTGTTTTCCTATGACATTGAAAGAAACAGAGGACAAACCACCCCTCCCACAAGGCAGATACATCCTTTGTTCTTTGGATAAAGACTCCTTATCATTCTCTTTCTGCTCTGTCATATTCAAGCAGCTTTCATGTCCATCACACAGCATGTAACCCCAACCTCTGCAATATAAAAGGGCTACTGCTCCCACTTCCCAGATGAGAGAAATGAGGATCAGAGATGCAAGTAAGCCACCCAAGATCACACACGTGAGAGAGACCAACCCACAGCCCAAAACGCTTTCTCCATCACACTCTCCTCATGGAGTTCCGGTTCTTTCCAACACCGTGAGCACATCCACTGATATTTATACTACATTAAGCCATAATGACCCGTTATCATTCTTTTTCCTCTAAAATGCTAAAATAATAACACTTAGTTATTACTCATTAGTATTTACTCCTAAGATGCCAGGCTCTGAGTTTTACCTCATTTAATTCTCATCACAACCCTATAAAATCAGTACCATATCATCCCCCATTTTGTAGATGGGGAAACAGGCATAGAAAAGTTAAGTAAATTGTCCATGGGCACAGATTATCATCTTTTCTTCAAATTTTCAAAAGTAAATATTGCTTAATTACAAACAATATTCAAACTTACAAGTAATTAAGACTCATTAAATGATAAAATAGAAATTCATAATCATACAAAACAGTGAAATTCTTCCTTCACTGTGATCTCTGATTCCACTGCCCTTCTCAAAGGCAGTCGACATTCATAGTATGCTATATATCCCGCCAGAGATATATATGTGTGCAGAAATAACTACACACACATAAACGAATGGGATATTACAGATGGCTACTTCAAAAAGTTCATGAAGAGTGCTGTGGATTGACTGAATTGTGTGCCCCAGAATTCATATATATTAGAAGTTTAATCCCCATTGTGACTGTTAAGAGGGTGGGAAATCCTATTAGGGTAATTGAAAGGTGGGGACTTGAAGAGGTGATCAGATTGTAGGACTGTGCAGTAGTGAATGGATTCATAATGGTAGTCATGGATGTGGTTCTTAGGGCTTTGAAAGAAGAGCACATGAGGTTAGTCTCTCTCTGCTCTGCCATTTTCTGCCATGTGAGACCCCTGGGTCACTGTTGCCACCCCCAACACTCTCACCAGATGTGTTCTCTGGACTTTGGACTTCCAGTCTCTGAAACTGTAAGCAATAAATTTTGTTTTCTTATAAATCACCCAGTTCAGGTATTTCTGTTATAAGCAATAGAAATGGACTAACACAAAGAGATTCACACGATCTTTTAATTCTACTTTTCACGAACTTTTTGAAGTGCGCTTGTACATTCTTACTCTGTGACTTGCTGTTTTTATCTAACACCACTAAGGAGAGCTGTGCCACCCGAAGGACTTGAGGGCTTTACCTGTTCCATCCCCATTATCCATCAAACACCCTCCATACTCCCTGCAATAAAAATACAAAGTAAAAAGGGCTCCACTTGTTACACACACAGCTTCCAGAAGCAGGTGTTGGCTTCCAGTGCCCTTTCTCCACCCCACCTCATGTACAGCTGCTCAGTTTTGGCCACACGTTCCTGCCAGCAGCTAGAAATAACTGGCATCTGTGGTGGACACAGTGTGCCATCCTGACCCCTCTACAGGGAAGGACCTGCTGCCAGCCATCTGCTCCCCCAGGTCAGCCGCAGCTGCAGAAGGGTAGCACACCCCCACCCCCACCCTTTGGCAGCCTATACCCTAAAACTGAGCATGAATGGGTTAAAGGCCTGGCCACGCTAGCCCAAAAAGCGACACTGACAGGCAACACGTGATCCTGAGCACCAGAGCGGTGTGGCTGAGGCTCCAGCAGTCCTGCAGCGCAGCTCACTACTTCCTCTGCCCCACCCGCCTCCTCCTGCCTGCCCTTCAGTGTTGAGCCTATAATGTCTCCTGTCAACATCTTCCTCCACAGACCCCAAATGCCCCAAAAAGACACCTTCAGCACACTTTTCTTTCTTCCCTTTGTCTCCCCACTACCATCTCATGAGTTACTTTTGCAAGTATGTGAAATCAGTTACCTTATTAAGGTTTTTGCATGATGAGCTTTTTTACATTTCATTAGAAATACATGAATACACCCTGGTGGAAATATTTACAATAGCACAGCAAGAAGTAAATACGCAGAAGGCCTTCTTCTCACTTCCACTCCTCCACAGAAGTAACCACTACTACCACCATCTTCCATAGGATTTCATAGGATCTTTCCCATGGCCATTACTATTTCCAATGCACATATCAGTGTCTTTTCTTTTTTTTAAGGATGCTCTTTATCTATGGGCAAAAGATGTTATCATAACCAAAGCCTGCTTCTTAAGCACCTACCACAGATATATGGCTGTTTAAAGTCTCTGGTAGACACAGCAGAAAGAGCAATACAGTGCCTCTACCCTCTGAGATCACGATCCCAGCCCATAATAATAGTCACAAAATATCTAGGCAACAGAGGAAAAACTCTCATTATTCTCAATCCAAAGACATGAACAGAGAAGTCACAAAAGAAAAAAGAGTCAATGAACACATGGCAAAGATCATTCAACTTCAGTGATATTCAAACATGCAAATTAAAATGAGATACCACCTACTGTTTAAAGTTGATGAATAATTTTTTAAATGATAACACAGTACTAGTGAGGATTCAGAGAGAGGACTACTCTCATGCATTGCTGATGAGAATGGTTGGAAACCACCTTTCCATAACATCTCTAACAAGATCATACATACAATCATACCCTTTCATCAGCTCTCCAAGGAAAATGTATCCTAAGAAAATAATCAGAGATGCACACTAAGTTCTACAAACAAGGATTTTCATTACCTATCATAACAATATAAATTATAAAACTCAAATATCCAACATCACATAAACATTTAAGATAAAATTACAAAGCATGTTCTGAAAATATTTAATGACAAAATGCTCATTGACATCTGTTAAATAAAAGAGAGATCTCAAAAAGATATAATAGCCATTTTATTAAAAATATATACATATTTATGCTTAGAAAAAGAATAAGCCCTGTGTCAAGGGTCCCCAAGACCACCCCAGGTTCGATGATCCCCTAGGACACACAGGACTCAGCACACAGGTCCACTCAGAGCTAGGATTTATGACAGTGGCTGGATTCAAAGCAAAATCAGCACAGGGAAAAGACTCAGGGGCAAAGAAGAGAGGAAACTAGGCAGGAGCTTCCAGAATCCTCTCCCAGGGGAGTTGCACTTAACTCTCCCAGCAACAGTCGTGACAACACAACCCATGTGTGAAGCGCTGCCAGCCACGGGAGCCCATTAGAGACCCGGTGCCCAGGGCTCTTTTTTATTGGGTGCTGGTCACATGGCCACCCTCTGCCTGGCACGTACGAAGACTCCAGACTCCCAGAAGGACAGCAGGTGTTCAGCAAGAGACAGCTAAGGAACAGGGGGCCCCTCTCATCAGTTAGGGCATTGGGCACCTTCCCGATATCCCAGTTCCCAGGCACCAGCCAGAGGCCAACTCTGCACGCAGTCCTCTCTGAGGAAATAGTCTCAGCCCTGCCGTGTGGACTCTCTTCTGCACAAAATCAAAATATCAATAGTGGTTGTATCTGCTTGTAGGACTTATTTCCTTCTTTATCCTCATTTTCTTTCCCAAATTTTCTGTAGTGATCATATATTTCCATTATAATCAGGCGAGAAATGTTACACTCTTTTAAGAGTTCTGTTTTGCCTGTTTTGTCCATATTATATCAGTTTTCAGATTTTACATAGGGAAAAAATAAACTTCTCTGATAGAAATAACGTAAGAAGAAAGACAGCAGAGAACTGGCTAGAGAGGACAGAGTAAGAACATTGGTGAAGAAATGAAGAGCCATAAAATGAATGAAAAATAAAAGATGAAAGAATACAGATGAATACTTGATCTATGTCATGAGGATTTCCAATTCTATCCCTCAGTAAAATAAGCCTTTACAAAATCATTTACAGAATGCAGACTTTATCTCTGAAAAACTCGTATTCTGAGGACCTACAGCAGACAGCTCAGTGATTCTAGCTGTCAACACAACTTAAATTCTTTTTTAACCCCACTGAATATAAAGATCATAAAACCTTCTTAACTATCCTTCCTTCTGATGACCCCCACCAAAGAAGAGAATTTTAAATGAATCTGAAAGTTAAAAAAAAAAAAAAAAAAAAAAAGACTAAAAATATATGGACTTAGGATACGGAAGACCAGAGTTTAATCCATGAATCTACCATATATTATTCATATGGTTAAATTTCCTTATCTGTGAAACAGGAGGAGAATACTACTTACCTCACAGTTGTAAGAGTCAAATGAAAAAATGCATGTGCAAGAATTTTGTTTAATAATGATGATAAAATACTAATATCAGAAAATCCTTACATAGTCATTCAACAATGCTTACAATGTGCTGGTATTGCATCAGGTCCTGGAGATACGGTGCTGAATCAAACAGACATAGTCCCTGGAAGTCAAAGGGCTTACTGTGTATTAGAAGAAGAAGCAATTAAATAAGGTGTAGCAGGGGAGCGCAGGCAGCATTTTAGCAGTGGCCAAGAGAAGGACTCAGGGCCAGATGCTTGGGTTTGAATTCCAGAACTGCCACTTAAGAGTTCTGTGACCCTGGGCCAGTTGCTTAACTTCTCTGAGCTTCAGTTTCCTTACCTGTAAAATGAGAACACTAATAGTAGGGTTACAACCCTCAAGGGATGTAATGAGACTTAAATGAGTTAATATCTATAATATTCTCAGATCCGCATCTAGCCATAGAAAATTTCTGCAAAATAAATAGAGTCTAAAAATATAAAGAGCCACGAGAACCTCATCAATACGTGGTAAGATTAGCAAAATTCTTAAGCCAAACACTCTCCTCTCTTCCAGAGCAAATATAGTAAATTTTGTTTCAGTGGTATTCCCAAGGAATTAAGGCTTTAAATCCTATATCCCAGTAGAATTAAAACAGTGCCAAATGTCCAGTAAATAACTATATTAAATCTATTACAAAAATAACTACATATACTTCAAATAGGTTTGACATTTTCCAAAATAGAAAAATACAAAGCACTTTCACTATATTATCTTACTGATCCTTCCAAAAATCTTTCAAGGAAAGCATAATAGAGAAGGAAGAACATTTGGCGACCCCGTGTGACTTATCTAAAGTCAGAAAGCCAGTAAGCAGGGACTGGAGCTGATTGTTGATACCACATTCTTCTTCCACACTACAATCTGAACTTACCCACCTACTTCCTAAAAGCTGAAAGAAATGCCAACCTAGAGACTTGAAATCGTGGCTGAGGATGACCAATGTGCCAAAGGGCGCCTCGTTTCCTAGCTCTGAGAGTGCCTCTCTCTCCTTCAGCAGCGAAGGCAGAAACCAGAGGCCATGAGCCCGAAGCAGTGTGTTCGGTTCCTAGCAGGTAACCTTTTGGGAGACCATCCCATAAAATTAGTGTTACACTTCTCAAAAAGGATGTGTGACTTTTATAGAAAAATGTATTCCATTTGGGAGAAAGGTCTAATAAAACCATAAAAGGATAATACATTCATACAACAAATTAGATTCATCTGTCACAAGCTGAAATCCCAAAGCCCTAGCCCTCTGGGCCCACAGCTGCTTTTGTGAGCTGAAACCAACTCCAACTGAGAAACAGGTCAACTTTTCTAAAAAGATTTCTTTTGCAAATGTCTTAAATAAAAATTCCTTTCACTCAGTCATCATTTTCCAGATTTAATGCCCCTGCTGGCCTTCCTTTCATCTAGGCCACAAGCATCAACTACATATCTACTACGGCCTGGACTTCAAGCCAGGCATTTGGTGAACACAATGAAGATGGCCTGGCCACACCTTACAGAGGAAGGGAAGATAACACAATCAACAGTCTTCAAACAGTATAGTCATTGCTTAGACCAACTTCAGCTTTGGCTCTAACAAGCTTGAATAAAAAAGAAAAAAAAAAAAAACCTGTCATACATACCACGTCTCATTTCTACAATGAGAATGAGGTTTAGGTTGGCATCATTTACTGAACATTAACAGTCCAACCTGACAGCACGGAGGCAGGCACACAGAGGCATCCACTCAACTGCACTAACATGCATGTGGTGTCAAGGTAGAGAAGGTGCCAAGTACAAGGGTCAACCCTCAGAAATGCCCATGCATCTGGGAGGAAGGAGACAGACAGGGCATCTAAAGGCTCCAAAATGGACAGAAACCTCCCAAGACCTCCTCCGCAAATGAGATAGGGATTTACAGAGGACTAAGCCTTACACGCATCATTATCATGGTACAGGGCACCCACAGTGAGACATCGAAAGAAAAAAAGGGTCACCAGCCACCTGAGAGTCTACTCCCAATTCTGCGATGAATTCACTCTATGACCCTAGTTAAGGCTGTTAGCTTCTGTGAGCCATGGTAAAATCATCTGAAAAACAGAAGTTAAGAAAACTGACCTGCATTTTTCACAGAACTACTGAGAGGATTAAAATAAGATAATTGATTTTAAAATTCTTTGTGAACTATGAAGCAAAATACAAATGTAAGAAATCATGATCAACAACAATGTACAATTAAGACCACAACATCTCCCTCCCCCCTGCTCCTAACCAAAAATCCAAACATCGAGACAGCGGCCAATGTACATGGGCAGCCCTAGTATCCAGGCTTAGAGTGACTCGAGCGCTCCTAAATGCCCGTGGTGTTACTTCCTCCAAGCGGTCATTAAGTTCCTGGAGAGAACCAGCTGACATAAAATATCACATCTTCTTCTGATGTGCTGAGGTAATCCAACCTTACAGCACAGCAAAGCATGAAGAGGTTTCTACTGCTAGACTCCAAAGCTGGCTTTCGTACATTCCCTAAGCATAGGCCAAAGAGGATGCAAATGTCATAAGATGATATCAAATTTTCCATGCTTAACCCAGAGAAATCACACAAAGTTGGAATCCCCAGAAAATGTATTCATAAAAAAGATTTAATGACTTCTGTTTCAAATGCATTCAACATAACCTCTAACAGTTAGTTTCCCCCTCTCTCCAGCCGACTCCACTAATACTGTGACACCAAGGAAAATTAATATGACTGCATGCCCTTCACAGCTGAAGGCTAAACAGAGAACACCAATATTTCTCCCTGGGCTCACTAAAAATGATATTTACCCAAAATTAGGCTGCAAAGTCCCAGTATATATAGATAAACAATTCCCAAATTACCATGTTCTTTGTTCTCTCCTAAGAAAGATGGATTGAAATTAGGAATCTCAAAGTCAAAACTAAAAGAAGCTTTAAACCATACAGTCTAAACCCTCCTTTTACAGTTGAGGAACCTAAAGCCCAGATAATGGAAGGAGATAATTTGGTTCACTAACAGAGCCAAACCCAAAACCTAGTTACCTACCATCTGGTCCAGAACTCCTGCAACGATACTGAACTGTATTTTCTGTTCTAATGAAGGAAAGAAAAAAATGAGGCCCAAGCAAAAGCCATTCAATCCATACTAAAGCCATTTAAGAGATTATTTAGTACCTATTCAAAAGTAATTGGTTCCCACAAAAACACCTAAGTATGAATACGTAAAGAGTAATTTCAATTATGTTTTAACTTGTGGCCCATGTTCACAAAGCACCAGTCCTACTCTATGCTCCAATGCACATAGGGCACCCTTTACCATAATACTCACCACGTGATATTACACCATCTGTCCATGTGTCTGTCCACCACACTGGACTGCACAGTCATGAGGGCAGAAGTCATACTTCATTGTCTTTCCATCCCCAATGCCTAGGCTGTAAGACACTCAATAAATGATTACTGAACTAAGTAACTAAAACATTTCAAACTTGCATTAACAAAATTGACTTAATAAATTTTGCCAATGCAGATTTTGTGCCACACAGTTAAATAAATACCAACTTGTGGATTTAGCCTGTGCTCTGGTAGACTAGCATTTGCTAAATATTTAGTGAGTCCCTACTATGCGCTAAACATTGCTAAGTGCTGGGGACCTAGAAGTGACAAGAAAAACAGTCCTTGTTCAAAAGGAAGTTAAAGTCTAATGAGGAATAGGAGAAAAAATATCTGCAGACTGATGAGAGCTAAGAGAAGCAAGTCCAGGATGCCATGAGAAGCGCCTCGCCTTTTCTGGAGAGTACATAAGTGACAATCTGAGAGCTTCCTACAGCCTGAGATTGTGTCCCCTGAAGCAGTTAATGAAGCTGCAATAAAATGATTGCCTCGGTACCAGAAGTCACCATAAAGGAGTGCACAGCTACATGCTCAGTTCAGAAAGAAGACCAAAGAAACAAATAAAGCCACAGGATTATTCACCCACAGAGATTAAAATCAGATTTGAGGGCAGTGGTCCAATTATGAAGTCCCTTGGTTACATTAATTTGAAATTCAAGGTATTCAAGAGGCCAATATTTAAGTGGCAAGTTAACCCTACCAGTTGAAGCTAAAGAAACCCTTGGTTCAAGGGCTAAGAATGCATTGTCTTTGACAAGTTTATTAGCTCTGGATATTTACATTAAAAATGATGACAATGCAATAATTGCAACTTTATTGAGCACTTATTATGTGCTAGGCACTAAGCTAAGCACTGTGCACATATGGTTGCCTTTAAACCTCAGAGCCATCCTGTGAGATGGCAATTGCCCTGTCATCCCATCTTATAGATTAAGAAAGTCAGGCACATACAAACTTAAAAACTTGCACAAAATTACACAGCTAATTAGCAAAACCCAGGCAGCCTGACTCCACAGACCTTGCTTAAGTAATATTTATAAACTGTCCAGCACAGTGCTGGTACAAACAAGAGTTCAATAAACACCTAAAGAGCATTTCACACCTGCTGTGAACAACTGATTGAATTGTTTCCCCGAAGTTCATATATTAGAAGCTTAATTCCCCCTGTATTAAGGGTGGGAAATCCTATTAACGCTAATCAAAAGGTTGGGCCTTGAAGAGGCAGGTGATTGGATTGTAGGACCATGCTGTAGTGAATGGATTAATAATGGTAGTCAGGGAAGTGGTTTTAAAAGAGGACTTTTAAAAGGCTTTAAAAGAAGAGCACATGAGAGGTTAGTCTCTTTCTGCTGTGCCATTTCCTGCTATTTAAGACTCCTCACCAGATGTGTTCCCTGGACTTTGGACTTCCCAGCCCCTGAAACTGAAAGCAATAAATTTCGTTTTCTTTATAAATTACCCAGTTCTAAGTATTTTGTTATAAGCAAAAGAAATGGACTAATACAATACCCAAAATCATTTTGTTCCAATCAAACTAGATGTATTGTGGTTCTGCGTAATTAACTGTCAAATCACTGCTCCATAAAGAAAAGGCAGAATGAATAGATATGAGGATAAACTGAGGCACTAGTGAATATACTGCACAGTGGATATTAGCAGGATGTGGTAGTTAGGTAATTTCCACATTTGTTTGCATACTATTCTTTTAATCACCCAAAGCACCCAAAGCCATCCTAAGCTGGTGAAAGCATAAGGCATTCTATTACCTGGGCCTCGAATTCACCTTAGAACAGTGGTCCTCAATCTTCACTGTACATCAGAACCTTACCTAGGGAATCTTTTAAAAACTATCACTGCCCAGGCTCCATTCCTGCAGATTCTATTTCAACTGGTCTGGAGTGAACAGCATGCTCTTCTCAAAGCATCCCCGCCACCCCGATGCAGCTAGGTTTGCAAACCACTGTCTCAGATGCCCACACACTTCCACCCAGTTCGACAGTCACTGAGATAAGAGTCTAAGCACTAGGAATCAGGGTTGAATAAGGCAAGTCAGACTCTACTCCTAAAAAGTGTTTAGAGTTCCCTGTGCTTTTAGCATAAAGAAACCAGTATCAGAGATTTATTCCAATCCAAACCAAATAAACTCCCAGGTGAAAAAATTCTCTGGTATAGGTTTCTATAAAGAACAACTTCCTGTATCTTCCTTGTCAGTAGCGTGTGGCCTAAATCTGAGCCATGAAAGAAAAATTCAAGTCTGTGCCTTTTGCCATACTTAAAGTACACCACCCACCCCCAAAATGCATGCTGCTACATTTCAGATTTACTGTTTTAATAAGGATGGAAATAGGGAGAAGCTGCACAGTACAGAAAACAGAGCCGTGTTCTGAACCAAGGGGCACAGGAATCCTAGTGCTGGCTCTGCCACGACTGGCTGGGCCCCTTCTCCTCTCTGGTCCTCTCTAGCTTGAGTAATCGTTAAATGAGAGGGGTAAAGCACAAAAACACAGATGTCACTCCAAGCTCCAGAACCTAATATTTAAAGGAATAAAAGGAATATAAAGGTGATAGAAATTTCTGCCATAAATCAGTAAAGTAATTACAGCACCCATTTTCCCAGTCTTCAGAAATCAAAAGTGAAAGCTGAGACTTGATCGATCAGTATGACAATTAGACTGGGGCAACAGAGCACACACACTCCTCTGCTCACAGCAGCTGAGGGAACACAATCAAACCAAGCACTGTGATTACCACTCCTCCCTTCCTTCCCTCTGCAAATGTCAACTCTATGCGCCAGCTGCTGCTCATCCCACCTAACTCAAGCTTTCATGTACCGCAAACCTAAGTTGCCACGCACGTTATTACGTTGTGTCTAACCTAATCACCCTAGAAACCTTTTGCTGGAGGTGACTATGTAATAATGAAAACAACTGAGACCTAACAAGGTTAAGACACATAATGAAAATGAGGAAGAACGTGCCGTGGAGGGATCACTCGCAGTCTCCCCAGGCCTCTCTCTTCAGTGCCCACTCCCAGACCAGCACGCCCAGGAGTGGCTCTGCTTCCTCCCGCTTTTTTCAGTCCTTTGCTGACCCAGCATTCCCCAGAAAGCTCTCAAGTCCTGGCAACTCTGTCACTGGCTGTTTTGAGGCCACAAAAGCCATAAAGGTACTGGACTAACACAGTCCATCTGTCTCTAACAGATCTTTTACTTGTCATGCTGGTCACTTCTGTGAGCAGATGGGTTAAGAAACACTTCGGCAAGTCACCACAAATCCCTCCGCTCCTCCCTCAAGAGAGTATGCAGGCTGACTAGTTAGCAGCGAGGACAGCTTTCTTCACCACTCACTGCACATTCCTGTCCCTATACTCGGAGACAGTCCTACCAAATATAGGCAGGAGAGAGCCACCTCCTTCCCACACTGAAGGGGGGGAGGGTTTTCTAAGTCTGCAGCAGAACACAATTGTGAGCGGAGTTGAGCTGAGCCTCATGCATGTCACAGGCAACACAGGTACCCACTGGTGTCACTAGGCAGAACTACAAATGGCTTTTTAACGTTTCATGCAGTTAGTAGAAATGCTATTTACACGGCTTCACTTCTCACTTGTATGTAGTGCTTTACAGTTCACCACATGCCTCATTGACTCCTCCCACTGACCTAGTGTGATACCTTGAGTAGGTTTCATTTATCCCTGTGACAGTTGTGAAATATACATTTGGTCTTCCTCCCTATTTCCTGGCATACAACTCCTACAATACTTAGAATCTCCAAGTGCTGTCTTTTTGTATGCTAATGAGTTGACTGATGGCTGGCAGCCCCTAGGCAGCTTCAGGGGCTAGTCACTGGAAAGACCAAGGTAGGACCAGAAGGTTGGGACTTTCTCAGTCCCACCCCGCAACCTCCAGGGAGCGGAGTGGGACCGAAGGTTAAGTTGATCACTAACGGCCTAATCAATCATGCCTACGTAATGAGGCTTCTATAAAAACCCAGGAGGCCTGTGTTGGGAGAGCTTCTGGTTAGCTGAACACATGGAGGTCCCTGCCTTTATAATAAACCAGCAAACATCTGTAAGTGCTGCCCTGAATTGTGTGAGCTACTCAGCAAAGTAACTGAACCCAAGGAAGGGGTTGTGGGAACCTTGATTTATAGCTGGTTGGTAAGAAATTCCAGAGGCCTGGCTTGCGAGTGGCATCTGAGCCCTCACTCTGTGGGATCTGTCTCCAGGTAGTGTGGGGACGGAACTGGAGGGCACCCAGCTGTTGTCCGCTGGAGAATTGCTGGCTTGCTTGCCAGACGGAAGAAATCCCCACACATCTGGTCACAGAAGCCGGAAGTCTTCTATGTTATTAGTGAGTGACAGGTCAGGAAAAGCTCTTTGGCTATTTGTGTTTTTTCTCAATCTCCATTTTTTTTCATAATGAAACCAAAACTCATGGAAATTAAGTGATTTTTCCCAAGGACATCCAGCTTAGTAGTAGTACAAGGACATTAGGCCTTCTGATTCCAGAATCAATACTTTTGCTGATATTCCACATGGTCCCTCCGTGTTACGTATGGTCTAATTGTGGTTTTAATATGCATTTCCCTGGCAGCTAATGATGTCGACCATCTTTTCACATGCTTATCTGTCACCTGTACATCCTCTCTGGTGAAATGTCTCTTCATGTCTTTTACCCATTTTCTCATTGAATGGTTTAACCACTGAACCTTTAGAGTTCTTTATGTATATTATAGATACTAGCCCTTTATCAGATATGTGGCTTGCAAATATTTTCTCCCAGCCTGTAGCTCATCTTTTCATCCTCTTACCAGTCTTTAGCAGAGCAAAAGTTTTTAATTTTGATGAAGTCCAATTTATCAGATTTTCCTATTATGAACTGTGTATCTGGTGTGGTATGTAAGAACTCTTGTATGTAAGAACTCTTTACCTGGCCTAAATCCCAAAGAGTTTCTATACTGTTTTTTTTTTCTAAAAGTTTTATAGTGTGGGGAAAATAGAATAATTTAGTCAGGTGCCCTTGCCTCAGGTCTGGTTGGGGGTGGTGCAGCACATTCCTTGTAAACAAGTTGTGTGTGGGTGGAGTTAGTGTGCATGTGTGCCAATGTATCTTTTTAGTTTGTTGCAATTCTGGTGTGTTCTTGAGTTTGTGAAGCAGCGGCTGTGGCTGACCTGACCAGGCAAAAAGCTAGTTTCTAAAAATAGAGCATGTTTACTTTGCTGGCAGCTGCTCAGTTTTTCTTTGGACTTTGCCAGTAGCAGTTGAGTTTCTGAGTTTCCCTTTGGGCTGCCTAGCTCTTAGATGTGTATGTGCTGAATAAAAACTATTCTTCCTTCACCTACAGCTCCAAGGAACTTTTTGCTGTTACCCACCTCGTAGACCTGTGTGTAAAGGGTTTGTGACCCAATTTGGACAACGGACTTGAGGGATCTGTGAGTTCCAGACCTAGCCCTAGCCCTACATATAGTTTTACATTTTACTTTAAGTCCATGATCCATTTTGAGTTAATTTTTGTATAAGGTGTGAGGTTTAGGTCAAAGTTCGTTTTTTGGTCTACGGATATCCAGGCAACCAGAAATTTTTAATGGAATGAAAAATACGCTAGTGCATCACCCACTTTAAGTACTGTTCTGTGAAACTTTTGTTCCAGTTACGTATTGGACAATGTAAAATGTCCAGTTTGGAAGTTTAAAAACATATAGCTCCAAGTATTCATACCTTAAAATTCTGATTCCTACCTAAGATATCACATACTGTTTACATGGGTATCACAAATACAAACTGAATGACAACTAAAAATGTATAAGAAAAACAATTATCATGTATACCTATTAATAAGAGTTTTGTTTCCCACTTATTGTGTAAAAAAAAGTCATCATTGTAAAGCCCTGTTACTGGATAACAAATGTTTGTATCTAAAGCAAGCCTAAAGTGTTGCTTCTCTATTAGAAAATGCAAGGCTGAAATCTAAACATGCAAACACTTCACATTTACTGAAGGCAGGGTGCTTTAATTCAAATGAATGTCCAGGGTCAATATCAAAGACATGGAAAGGCTGACTACTTCACAGCTATTCTAAACAAGTTCAGCTTTTTGAACTCCAGAAGTGAAGAGTCTATTTTGGAATCAGACTCCCCATCTCAATCAGACAATCTGTGCTTGGTTCTATTCGGCTACCTCCTAACTGTATGATTTTGGGAAGTTCTCTTAACTTAGAACGGAAACTTCCTCATCATTAACTGAGGATAAACACAACCTACCTTAGCTGGTTAACAGTAAGGATTGCAAGATGTATGAAAAGCCGCTTCACAATGCCTAGCTGAGTGAGCCTCTCAACTAAGAGTGGCTAGCATCACAATCACAGCCAAGGAAGAACTTCACTGTCACTTTCCCAGGCTCACTCTACATGCACTTAGCAAAGAACAGCAAATGAGAGAAACCAAAATAATTGCTCAATTTTTAATAAGAAATGTTAAAAGAAAAAAAAGGGGGTAGGAAAGAGGAAGGAGGGGAAATAGGGGGAGGAGGGGGAAGAGCGGGAGGGAAGGAGCTAGTCACTTACCAGGCCAGGGCTCATGCCAGGCCTTCTTCACTTGGGCAATCATCAGACCCTACCAAATGGAGAGGGGTGCTTCCTCACAGCCAGCTTCATCTACTTGGTAGGCATCTCCGAAGGTGTTCAGAAATCAGTAACACCTTGAAATGGGCACTGCGGTTTGGGTAGGAGCGCTACAATTTCCCCAAGGAAACCACAGCACAAAAGTGACCCACATAGGAGGTACCAACTGCTATAAATACTTGGTGGCAAAAACTGATGTCATGCCTTCTGCACAGGAGACACCAAAATAAAACTTGCAAAATAGCAAGAAATCATATAGCATTAATCCAGTGCCTCTGTGCACAAATCCAGTGCACTCTGTTACAGAAACATTTATAACCCAGGGGTGGAGAACCCCCAGCACCCGATCCCACTGTACCCTACGTCATTTATTGCCACATTTCATAATAGCTTTCCGATTGCACTTGCATGTGTCTCAAACAACAAACCTCCAGTCCCTGCTCTAACCCCTATGGCTCCCCAGCAGAACCCAAAAACAACTAAAATTTTTCTTCCCAATGGGAAACAGCCTGATCCATTGTAACCAGCATCAAATCCACTTACTATGAGATACCCAGTCAGCTGCTTGCAGGCAGATCACTCTAGTCACGGTGACTCTCCACCCATGGGAGTTGGGGGGGGCAGTTACAGCACACAGACTAGAGGGTTATACACACTGACCTTTGAGGCAACAACATAAGAAGTCTGAAATAATGGTTACTCGGGTGAGCCATAATAAAAATCAAAACCAAAAAGCTCTGAAGAGCGTTACGTACGAGAACTAGACCTAGGATGAAACTCCAGGGAGCACAAATGTCACAAGGTTTGTCTAGAAACTGCTTCTCTGGGCCCCCATCTCCCTGCAGGATCCCTCCTTCCTTGCACTACAGCAGGGACCCAGTGCCTTTGGACTGTCTCCCTTTACCTCTATCCCAAATGTACTTTCAGGAAAAGCTCCTGGGACAGCACCTGACACACTGAATACATTCAATAAATATTTCTTGAAATGAATGACTATAAATTATTTGAATTTAATAAGAATTTTTTTTAATGTGTTATCTCAAAAACAGTGCCATGGGCTTGAGCAAGCAGGCTAAGCTTCTCTCTACTATTGTTCTAGATTTCTAAAATGTTAACAATAATCTTGTTTACCCATAGAGTTGTTATGAAAAGTTTTAAGACCCAATTAGTGTAACCCACTTAGCACACAGGACAGGGCAGATGGTAAATGCCCAGTGAGTTTCAGTTATCAGAAGCTATTATCTAGCACTCCAGGGGGCAAAAGGAGTCTATTAGATCTAAATGCATCATCATGAAAGGATGTCTGTGCATACTGATAGGGATGGGGGGAACTTGCAGGACAATATACATAAGGACTCCTGTTAAAAAAAAAAAAAAATACCCCCCAAAATGTATATATATATTTCTATGTGCACTGGAAAAAACCTGGAAGGAAATACAAGTGTTAATAATCGTTACCCCAATGACATGGAGAAAAGAAACATTCACTTTGCTTTTTGTGTTGGATACTATTTAAACTATTTTCAATGAACATCTATTTCCTCTGTAAAGTTTTTTAAAGGAATTTATTGCAATTTTACTGGAGAAACAGCAGGTAGATCCGGAAGGCAGAAACCACAGATAAAACTGAATGAACCTAAGTGTCAATCTGTCACACACATTAGAACCATAGCACACCTTTCTACAAAAACAGATGCCATCCCTCTAACTACTTTCTGGGTCTGATAATCCAAGACTTAGAAATGGACATTGTTCTAAGCAACTGAGTGACTTTTTGCCTATGTCTTCCTCAGATCAGTTAATAGACTGTGATCACATGAACCACACTGAGAGGTTTAGAACCATCCTTCCAAACACCTCTGCTTCTGTACACCTGCCTGGTGCCGTTAGTCTTCCTCCTGTCTTAAACTGGACTGTAATCCCCAAGGAGTTAAAAACACAGCCTGACATTTGCCTGTCATTTCCACAGCACTTAGCACAGTGTAGGTCAGTACTGAAATGCTCACATGGGCAGGTACCTTAGAAAATACTGTCTGCCATTCTACTTATAAAGATAAGGACGAGGGGACAGATGGCACTTGTCATAACTCACTAGTTATTGGAAAGCCTAGTAACTCAACTCCCAGAAGAGAGCTTGTAACAGCCCCTTAAAAACTTTGTTAAGGGACGGCCCGTGGCTCACTCGGGAGAGTGTGGTGCTGATAACACCAAGGCCACGGGTTCGGATCCCATATAGGGATGGCCGGTTAGCTCACTGGGTGAGCGTGGTGCTGACAACACCAAGTCAAGGGTTAAGATCCCCTTACCGGTCATCTTTAAAAAAAAAAAACTTTCTTAATATGTTTTGCTTGCCTTAAAAAATGCACTACGACAGAAGATGAGTACAATTTCTCATGGAACCGCTCAGCCTGGGGTCCTGAGCTCACATCGTTGGAAAACAGTAATGCCCAATGAGACATTAAGATCACCCACCAGCAAAGGAAGCTGGCTGAGAGGTGGGGAGAATTCAGAGATTATCACTGGCCCATTGATGACAACAGTGACTGCAACAACAAAACACCTGGGTAGAAAGCTTAAGATTGACTAGCAAATTCAAAATAGAGCCACAACACTAGTAACGCACATCTTCAAATACAGAGCTCATCAAGTATGTCTGTGTATTCTTTATTTTGTTTTTTAAATTTTGGGTGGCTGGAGTGTGTGTATACAGTAAGTATTAGTGTAAAATTTCCATATTTTTGGAATAAGAGGCTATTTTGAATTTCTCAGGCTATCTTAAGCAGTGTTATTTGATTCCTAGGCCATAAATAAATCTATATTTATATATACACAATTCATATATGAATTGTACTATCCAATTCATATGTTTGGAAAGTTTGACAATATCCAAATTATTGTGCATAGTATTATTGGGTAAATTTATAATTTGGTATGCAATGGTCCACATTTGGGGTCGCCATTCTCCAGATGACAACTAAATCCAGTGGCTTTATAGGTCGTTTTTATGCTGTCACTATAATGAATAAAAGAAGGCAAGGTAATTTAATTATCAAGAGAGCAATCTTAATTGCCAAACTGTACTTGTATCCCAAAACAATCTTCAAAGTCTTATGAAAAATATAACTAACTAAACACAGAAGATTTTCACAGAGTAAAAGGTTTACTACCTACCTCTCTCTAACCAAAAAAACTCAATCCCTGAAAGACAAATAACCTGGACTTCTTCTACCTCAGAATAAATCTCTATTTCAAAAGGTTTGAGAAGTTAAAAGACAATTTAGAAATGTTTGAGATTAAAAACCAGAAAAATCTACATTGTTTTTTATTAACTGCACTGCATTTCAGGTCTGTCCTAAACTCCCATAAAAAAGTTATCTAAATCTGTGAATTCTCTTCTACAGAAAAGGTTTATAATCCAGGAGAGGAACTAAACAGTACATAATTATTAACTTGTCAAAAGCAATATGTATATTTTATACCACTTACACCCAAAGAAGACAAATTTTGAAATAAGAGGACTAAATTCAGGACCTAGCTTAACCACACATTATGAGGCCAGGCAAATTACCTATCTAATCTCTTTTTTTTTTTTTTTTTTTCTAAAAGATGACCGGTAAGGGGATCTTAACCCTTGGCTTGGTGTTGTCAGCACCACGCTCAGCCAGTGAGCAAACCGGCCATCCGTATATGGGATCCGAACCCGGGGCCTTGGTGTTATCAGCACCACACTCTCCCGAGTGAGCCACGGGCCGGCCCTTACCTATCTAATCTCTTTCAGCTTGTTTCCTACTCTTTAAAATGAGAGCGAAAAAATTTTTTTAACCTATCCATAAGATTGGCAAACAACAAAACATTTGAGAAGACACTGTGTTGGCAAGGGCAAAGAAAATAAGCACTCACACACTGACAATGAGAGAACACAATGGTGTAAGGGGGGGACGGAAACGGAATCCAGCAATACGAACCAAAATTTAAGACGTTGTTGGGAAAATAAAATAATTAAGTCAGGACCCCTCACCTTGGGTCTGGTTGGGGGTGGTGTGGCACATTCTTTGTAAGCAAGTTGTGTGTGGGTGGAGTTATTGCGCATGGGTGGCGGCACTACCTGGCTGGTGTTTTACTGCCTCGGGCGTCCACCACACACGGCCATGCTTTCAAACCTATGACTCCAAGGACCTTTTTGCCAGTTACCTAGCTCATAGACCTGCGTGTGAAGGGTCTGCGACCCAGTCTGGACAATGGGCTTGAGGGGTCTGTGAGCTCCAGACCCAGCCCTAGCTCAACAATTGGCATAGTCGGAAGGACTCTGAGCAGGGACAGGAGCCGAAAGCCTTTGGAAGAAGGAGGAAATGTGGCTACTTTTGAACATGTTGTGCCCTATGGCTGCTTTCCTGTTGACTGAGATCTGGTGGCTGCTCACTGTATCGCAAGGCAGCATAGACCAGGCACTACAGCAGAAAACCCCTTGGGAGGGGGAAGAAATGTGGCTATCCTTCAGCATGTGGTGCCCAGTGGCCACTTTTCTGCTGCCCAGAGCCTGGCTACTGCTCACTATGCTGCAAACTGATCGAGATTTGCGGCAGAAAGCAGAGTGGTTGGAAGCGTGAATGACTGTCCTGGAGGATGATGTGCAGCAACTGGCCACTCCTGCCTCTCACACCAGGGAAGACGACCAACCCAGTGGTGAGTGGCGGGAGACCACGCATTTCCAGGCACTACCTGTTGTGCACGAGAAATTGAAACACAAGCAGCCTATCGGACTGGATAGACAACCAGTGGGCAATCCACAGGTGACCCAGTTCACCACCTATGTCCCATATACCCAGGTTGAACTGGTTGACATGGGGAGACAGTTCAGGCAGAAACATGGGGAGACCCTGGCTGCTTGGCTGTTGTGGTTATGAGACCTAGGGGTGGACACTGTGATGTGCTCTGGTGAGGAAGTGGAAAAGGTGGCTTCCATTACCATATACCCGTCCCTGAGGCAGCGGCTACAGAATAGCTGCGGATATGCACAAGGGCCACGTGATCACTCCTTGATGGATTGAGTGAACGCAGCTGCCCAAACCATGTGGGCAAATGCTGGAGAACTGCCCAAGATTGTGAGTAAATGGCAAATGTATGCTGAGCTGGTCCAAATCATTCGGGAGCTGGGGATGCGACAGTCCATGTTTAATGTGAACACTCGTGGCCCAGATAATGAAAACTTTACAGGCAGCATGAGAGACATAGTGCTGCAAAATGCCCCATCAACGTCTTTTGGGTCACTGATGGCCACACTGGCCCCATACATTGGCTGTCCTATACATGAGGTAACGACCGTGATAGCCAGCCTGGGTGAAGTAGAAGATAGAAGATAAGCAAAAAGGGTCTGAAAGGCGGCTAAGACCAAACCCCCAAGGAATACTTGGGATTTTATCCCAAAGGGACCAAGCAAGACTAGCCGTAAGCAGACTTGCTTGCAGCAGAGGCTGACAGCAAGAAAACTGACTGGGAGCCAAATGCAGTCCTGTTTGCCTTGTGGCAGCAATTACGCCCTGAACAGCATTTCACCAAATGTCCAGAAACAGGTAGCAAGGTATGCTCAGTAGATTTAAAAGATTTTTTGATTGCTCCTGAGGAGGCGGAAGAAATGTCCCATTTCGACTAGGGAGCAGGCCAAGGTGCTCGTCTTTTGGGGGCAGGCAAGGACCAAAGGCCTCATGTTGAATGGGCAATGATGAAGCTGATGCGCTGGCTAAGTGGTCTGGCTATAGGCACTACACCAGTCACGTGATTGGTGTGTCGGCCTACTGAATGTGCGTTGAACTTCCCATCAGTATGACTGCAGGATTCCCATGGAGAATCACACCAATGATGACTACCAACCAGAAATATGCGGCTAACAGTTAAATGGACAGAACTACAAGCCTTAAGGCATACTGAACAGACAACAGGTTATGTAAATGTAAGGGTCATTTATCCTTGCTAAGGGAACATCTCGGAAGATTCTGAATGTGTAGATTGTATGGCAAGGGAGGCTGAAGAGTTGGATTGTTGGGAAAATAGAATAATTAAGTCAGGCCCCCTTGCCTTCGGTCCGGTTCGGGGTAGTGCGGTGCACTCTTTGTAAACAAGTTGTGTGTGGGTGGAGTTAGTGCACATGGGCGGCACTGCCACCTGGCTGGCGTTTTACTGCCTCGGGTGTCCACCCTACACAGCCATGCTCTCAAACCTACGGCTCCAAGGACCTTTTTGCTGGTTACCTAGCTCATAGACCTGTGTGTGAAGTCTGTGATTGATCCAGTCTGGACAACGGGCTTGAGGGGTCTGTGAGCTCCAGACCCAGCCCTTGCTCAACAGATGCGCACGCCCTTTGAACCACAGTTCCATTTGCAGGAATTCATCCTGTGGACACATTCATGTGACTGCAAGAACTATGCACAACACAGCACTGCTTCTGGTCTCAGTCTGTTTTCTGTTGGTGTAACTGAATACCTGAGACCGGGCAATTTATAAAGAAATTTATTTCTTACAGTTCTGGAGGCCAGGAAGTTCAACTTTGAGGGGCTGCATCTGGTCAGCTTCTGGCAAGGGCCTCAGCTCATCCTAACATGGCAGAAGGTATCACAGCAGGAGCGGTGTCACTGACCCATTCTAGTGATAACTAACCCACCTGTGGTTTATTTAGTGATAAATAAATCACCTGTGTGTTATTTAGTGCTAACTAACCCATCTGTGATAACTCATTAATACATCAACTCTTTAATCCGTGAATAGATTAATCCCAATAACCTCATAAAGGCTCCACCCCTTAACACTGTTACATCGGGGATTAAGTTTCAACACGAGGGGCCGGCCCGTGGCTCACTCGAGAGAGTGCGGTGCTGATAACACCAAGGCCACGGGTTTGGATCCTATATAGGGATGGCTGGTTGGCTCACTGGCTGAGCGTGGTGTTGACAACACCAAGCCAAGGGTTGAGATCCCCTTACCGGTCATCTTTAAAAAAAAAAAAAAAAAAGTTTCAACGCGAGTTTCAGAGGAGACAAACATTCAAGCCTTCGCAATTGGTATTCCAAAACCTAGCCTAAACTCTTATTAACAGGGCATTGGTAGAGAACAGAGTTTCTATTATGCCAACATCTGTGTTTTTAAGAAAAAGACATAATTATTCATAAATGCTTGACGATGCACAGAGTATCCCTGGAAGGATTCATAAGAAGCAGGTGGCAGTGGTTACAGGTTGGTGATGGGAGTGGGACTTCCTTTCCACTCTAGAAAACAGGCACTCTTACACTCTAGCTCTCCAGGGCCTTTTAAATGTTGTTCAGTAGCTTATATTACATATTCAAAATATGTAACTACAGCAAACATTTTTAACATTATAAAAAATGGGGGAACTAATAATACCTAACATAAAGGATTGTTGTGATAATTAAATTAAGGGAAAAAAAACAAGTACTCTCAGAGTTCTAAAAATGAAAGAGTAATTCTAGTTTGATGTCAGAGAAGGAATCACGAAAAGGGTATATGTCCAGTCCTGGAGGATGGAGAAGACTGAAAAGAGGCAGAGGCAGCGACAGTGCTCCAGATGAGAAAAGAGCACATGGAAAGATGAAAAGACAGCAAAGTATATATACACTGTAAGTGCAGCTCTGAGACTGGGCTTCAGAGAAGGGCTTAAGCACCTCACTGGAGTGTGAGGCTGACAACAGAAGTAGAAAATAATGAAACCTAAACCTGTAGATTGCACCCAGATCATGAAAGCCTTGACTGTCAAGCCAAGGAATCTACACTTCACTGTAACAATGCAAAGTCACTAAAAGAGTCTGTGTAGATGCAGAATGCTGAAAGCATAAATTCATACCACACACGACTTAATCCAGATATGTAAGATAGATCAGAGAGGGGAAAAAAGAAATCAGGAAGCTGTCATTATACAGACAGGATGCAGTCTGGGGACGTGAACAAAGGTACTGGCCCTAGGTTCACATGCTACCTTTACATACAAAGGAATGTACTAACACACTTATCTGTACGGCATCACCAACTCAAATACAGATGACAATGTTCTAGCCATATCTATATCTGTCAGCTTGGACTGCCATAACAAAATACCATAGATTAAGTGTTTTAAACAATAGAAATTTATTTCTCACATTTCTGGAGGCTGGTACCAGGCAATTTGGTTCCTGGTGAGGACATCTTCCTGGCTTACAGCCAGCCATGCTCCTCTCTCACTGTGTCGTCACATGGTAGGGAAAGAGAAAGCAAGCTCTCTGGTGTCTCTTCTTATAAAGGCACTAATCCCATCGACTAGGGTCCCACCCTCCTAAACTCATCTAACCTATGCACCTCCCAAAGGCCCTGTCTTCTAATACAATCACACTGGAGATAAGGGCTTCAACATATGAATTTGGGGAGACATAACATTGGGTCCAAAAGAATGTCCTTTCAATCATATTCAAAACGTAGAAGAAAAGGTATCTATATGTAAACAAATCAATACTTTTTATATTTCTGATAACACACAAAGTCTAATTTAAAATTTCTGCGATAACAAGAGTCAAAAGCAGACACAGATGAGTATCAGTCATAAAAATACTTCCATGTTAGACCATACACTCAGCCTTTCCTTCAATCACCTGTGGCAGAAAGAGCACTGCATTCTATTCCAGGCTTTGCCACCAAAAAAGCTGGAATGTTCTCTGTATCCCAGTTGATCTATGAAATCAGTGGGCTGACCTAGTAGATCTCTTAGATCCCTTCCAATTCACAAATTCCACAAATACCTTTGTACTGACAAAGGCTACAAAAATAAGCTGCATGAACCAGGTGGAAAAGCGAAAACACTGACAAACAATGGAATGCACACAAGATGAGATGTATGGGGATTTGGATCATCACAAACTGCTGACAAAGAGATGGCTGTAGATAAAAACAGACTTTCTAATGACGGGTGAAAAATGTAATGATACCTACGCAATACTGTTGGAGCCTTTCTATTGTAAACCTTTGAGGTTAATGGCCTGACAGTTTATATTCATTCTGAGTAAATTTCAAGGCTAAAAACTTCTCTCAGGGAACATAGACATCTGAAAAATTCCTAACATTTTTTGTCATTTAATATTTTTACTGACAAGAAAAAGATGAGATGGGGCTGGCCAGTTAGCTCAGGTGGTTAGAGCACAGTACTGTAACACCAAAGCTAAGCGTTCGGATCTTAGTACTGGCCAGCCACTGCCAAAAAAAGAGAGAGAGAAAAAGAGAGAGAAAGCTGAGATACGGAATATACCCACCAACAATGGCCAGACCATATATAAAAACAGAATTCTGACCCACTACCTGCCCAGAAACACTCCCCCCAACACCCCCCCAATACCCCCACCCCCTGTCTACAACAGATAAGCAGCCAGGAAGCCAGCCTGCTGCAAGTCAGACCTGTAGGAAGGCAGACGCTACCTCTCTAACAGTCAGGAAGCTAAAAGGTAACTGTAACCATCAACCCAAAATGACCAGGACTTGGTTAATAACTAATAGCTTTGCTAATTTTTTGCTCCTGCTTCCAGTTTAGGCTCAACCAGAGAAAGCCAAATACGCCCCCTTAACCGATCCCATGGGAACCCCACTTCCAGTGAACCATCCCAGTTTCCCAAGCAGACCGCCTCCACTCGGGCAAACCTGCAGCCTCCTCTCCCCACTGGGAAGCTTGCCCGCTCCTCGGCCTGCCTTCCGATCTCTGCCAAACGCAAGTGACCCTGGCACACACCCTTGCCATAGCAGGTCTGAATAAGCAACCTTCATTTTTCTCATGTAGTTGGTCTCCATTTATTTCCACAAAGAGTAAGTCTTAAACGAGTGGCTTCTCTCCATACAATCGACCTATATGATTCAGAAGCCCAATGTGGCAGATTCCAAGCCTGGAGTCATCACACCCCGCCAGCCCTTTCCAAAAATGGCCACTTCCTTGAGTTCAGTCAGTCAGTCTTTGAAGTCTAACCCCTGAGTTCATCAAGTATTTCATTTTTCCACTTATAATTATGTGACCTCAGGCAACTTTCTTAACTTCTCTAATCCTCTCTCTCCATGTTTAATAAAATAATATTTATCTCCAGGCTTGTATTAACTGGAAAACCACATGTAAAATAGCTGACAGACATCAGGTGCTCAACGGCTGTGGGGGAGAAACCGGAAAGGTCTCAGAAAAAGGTGGACAATCCCTATGTCTCGGGATCGTGTATTCACAAGATACAATGGTATCCAGACTTAGCAGTGTTACCAAAATACAAAATTCTTTTCAACTTTTTGACTTAGATATGGGTGGCTTCTAACACTCACATTATGGGATCTATAATTAAGAAGTGATTTTTCTACACTACTCCATACTTTTATTTTTAGTGGATTTGGATATGCCATATTATCTCACTCTCTAAGTCCTCTTCAGAATCACAAACAAAACTTAATCTGTAACACTGTTGCCAGCAGTAAAAGTATAAAAGATACTATGAGTCAAAATGAACTTTTGTCCCACCCCACCCCATTCTACCCCACAAAAAGCTGTTCAGCAACATCCTGACTGGTTACGAGAAGGCGGATTATGAGAAGGTGGGTTGCAAGAATGTTATTTGTATTCAGACAGAGATGGGCAAATACCTACCCTGGTTAAAAGATGCATTTATCAGCCTCCAGGGGGAGAAAGCTCCTCATACCAACTACTGGAGAAGAAGAGAAATTAATGGGGCAGCCAGATCAGGACACTGATTATTCAGTGTTTCATTCTTGCAGTCAAGGTCGCCCATCATGGGTAAAGCTCTTCCTTCCTTCTTTTCTATCCAAATGGTCAAGGTCATGGGCTGCTGCAGGGCCTCTTCTCCCAGAGGAGTCAGCTCAACCCCCTTGACCCTTTTACTAGCAAAATTATTCTCTTCTACTTCCACCTTCCAAGTAGCTAAATCAGAGTTTGGGGCTTTGGAACAGGCCAGAAGAGTCCTTTTGTTCAATCCTCAAGAGGTCCTAGCCAGTTTTTGGAACAATTCCAAGAATTAGGTTTAGCCTTAAAGAGGTAAAGAAACCTCATGTACACTGCTGTGACAAAGATCGAGCGAACACTTGGGAGGCAAGGTTTGAGGGGCAGTCAGGAAGTTTCCATGGAAATCTAGAACAATCATTAAGAACTCTGAAGCCAGATTGCCTGGACTCATACCCTAACTCCAACACTTACTGTCTGTATGATGTTGGACAAGGTCCCCAGTCTCTGCCTCAGTTTCCTCACTGTAAAATGGTCACAATTAATAGGGTTGCTCTAAAAATTAAATGAGTTACCACATATAAAGCATTTAGGACAATGTGCCTGGCACACAGGGGGAGTTCAATAAATACATATTGAATAAATGAATAATGGTTAGCTAGTATTAAATATATACATATACTCACATTGTATTTATAACACAAAAAAAGTTTGGAATACATACTTAACTATTAATAACAGTTACCTCTAGAGAGAGGGGGATGCAAATTTCAGCTTTTTATTCTACACATATATTTCTGTATCACCTGAAATATTTAAACCAATGTGTGTGTTTAAGTTTGCCCCCAAACAGGTAGCTGGACAATGTGATTTTAACTCAAAAACTTTCAAATCGTGATGGGATTGGTCTAAGAAGGTAAAGTTATAGAAATCAAGTCTTCCTCCAGTCTAAATGCTCTGATGTCATTTTTTTTTTTTTTTTTTTTAAAAAGATGACCGGTAAGGGGATCTCAACCCTTGGCTTGGTGTTGTCAGCACCACGCTCAGCCAGTGAGCAAACCGGCCATCCCTATATATAGGATCCGAACCCGTGGCCTTGGTGTTAACAGCACCGCACTCTACCGAGTGAGCCACGGGCTGGCCTTCTGATGTCATTTTTAATGACCTATACTACACAAAAATCAATGCAGACACTCTGATCCTTTCCTTATGTAATAAAAGTTTTTAGTTAACCATCCCTTCCCTTGCAAACTAGATCACAGATGGAGTTACAGAGCTACAGCTTGGATCCAGTTCTGCTTCACAGACCAGCGATCCTCACATAGCAGCAATGAATTTTTCAACCAAGAGCTTTAGCTGTATTAAAACTGCCACCAGCACCACACCAACACACCGTCCTAAGCTCTCTGTTTTATACGACTCAGTGAGTCCTGAGATAAAGCAGGTATCTGGTTGTAAATAAACAGTTCAAATTTAATTTATTTGATGATAACAAATCCCGCTTCATTCCTCTGCAGGTCTATTTCTCAAGTCATCTTTTTCTAAGCTCTTTCATTCAATTCTGCCACAAGTACCCAGGCTGGAGAAATACTGCACCAGTTTTCTTCCTGAATTAAACTTATTACTATCATCAGTGCTAATCCCTACCATTCCATTCAGTGCTCACCATATGCCTCACACCATACAACGCGCTTAATATCCATTACCTTACTCCATCCGTTTACCCTTCTGCAATGGCAGAGTGTTTTCCATCTTATATAAGAGGTGCAGAGAAAGTCAAACGAGTTGCCCAAGATTCTACATTGTCAATAACTAGTGGCAAAACCAGCAAGCCCATCCAGGTCTGGCCAAGGCCCATATCTCTGCCATAGCACCCAGATGCTACCACTAGGGCTCCGCAGATAACTGATCACCACTGTTGCAGAGGCTTCAGAAATGCCTTCCACTGTGCACAAAGGAAGGTTAGGTTTCAGAGGAGAAAGAGTAGGAATCAGCAAAAACTTTTTTTGTTCTGTTAGGTTATCTCATTCACGGGACAGACTAAGTATTTTTAGCCTCACCTTTCAGGTGAAATGCCTCCCATGCTCTGTACAGAAGCTTTCTTTACCCTCTCCAAATAAACGTGCAGCTGGATTATCTCAGCACAGGCAGTGATGGCTCTCATGTGCCACACCTGACTCATGTCCAACCAGGTCAGACACACACGCTCTTCTCTTACTGCCCAGACTGACCCAATCTACTAAATATCAAAAACTAACCACAGGTTTGTAGGACATTAATGACACAGAGGTGACTGCTCTTTCTGTATTCCTAACTCATTGCATTGCAATAAAGAATAAAGAGAATTCAGGAGAAGCCATGCAAGCGAGACTGGCTGGCTGGAACCTCCTAAAGCTGAGAATGCCTCAGCTGCTCAGTTCCACGATGGAAACCTAACTCCTCCATCACGTCCAACTCACATACGCCTCCCCTGTGGTGCTGTCCCCTTCCTCCTTTCAGAAACACGCTCTCCCTCGGCAGTCCTGGAGCATTTTGTTCATACCTATCTGGCCACATTGTCACAGCCGGGGGTCAGTTCAATTCACATGTCTCTCACTGTGTGTCCCTGAAAGCTCTGCCTGGGACAGACCTTTGGCTCATTCTCCTGCACACAGAGCAGGCACTCAATAACTACTGAATAAGGAATGAATGAACAGGGAGGAAAGCAAAGATACTTAAGAACTGCCAAGTACTACATGGAGCAGCCTGCAGGGCAACATCAGGAGCGGCGACTGGACACCAAGCAGGAGTCGCCAGCTCTGTGCTCAGCCAGGCCACAGAGAGCTCCACTCAACAGTTCGTGGGCACACCAGTCAACATGGTGTCAGGACCTAGAGATACCAAAAAGCACAACAAATAAAGAGGACATGTAGCCTGCTCATCAAAGGCTTTGGAGCCAGAATTTGAGTTTCACTTACTATGTGACCTTGAGCAAGTTACTCAATGAGTCAGTCTCATTTTGTCACCTGCAAAATGAGGACATTATCTACCCCATAAAGTCGCTGGAAAGATTAAAGGAGATAGTAGCTGTAAAGTGCTTGGCACAGTGCCTGGGACATGGCACTCATCAAATAGAGACGGCAAGAGTGGTGGTGAGGATCACACAGAACTCCAGAAGACCTCAATCTTAACATTAATATTATAATGGTCTTCTTGAACCATCTTTTTAGTATATGTGCTGCCGAAGCGAGCACTTGAACCATCTTTTTGAACCACTTATTCTCCCTTATCATAAAGACACAGCACATCTGAGCTTCTTGGAGGGTCCCCGTGATGGTTCCACGTGTCAACTTGACTGGATTAAGAAAAACTAGAGAACTGGTAAAGCATCACTTCTGGGGGTGTGTGTTCTCACTCTCGTGTTTCCAGAGGAGACTGCCATGTGAGTCTGGGACTGAGTGGGGAAGACCAGCCCACCTCTCTCTCTCTCTTCTCTCTCCTGGAGCTGGGACACTCTTCTTCCCCTGCCCCAGGACTACAGGCTCTCCAGCCTCTCCAGCCTTGGGATTCCAGGACTTAAACCAGCACCCTCCCCCCAACCCCGGGTTCTCAGGCCTTCAGCATAAGACCGAAAATTATACCACTGGCTTCCCCGGTTCTGGGGCTTTCAGACTTGGACTGAGCCACACTGCTGGCATCCCAGGGTCTCCAGCTTGCAGATGGCCTTTTGTGGGACATCTCACTCTCCATAGTCACATAAGCCAATTCCCTAACACATCCCTCTCATCTGTCTGTCTATGTATCTATCTATATACACACACAAGGCTACTTCACAAAGTTCATGGGAAGATTCATATGATTTTTTAATTCTATTTCTCCACAAACTTTTGCAAGTACCTTTGTATTTATCTTATTAGTTTTGTCTCTCTGAAGAACCCTGACTAATACAGTTGCTCCTCGAGAACAGGAAAATTCAAATAACTAACCCACATGGAGAAAAATCTCAAGCAACCTATGACCTCCCAATACACAAATTTGAGTTAATTGGGAAGAGGGGATTTAAAAAAGAAAACATGCCATATAACCTCAAGATTCGCCCTATCACTTTGATTTGTGTAACCACATCTAGGAGCTAACATCACTGAGAATCAGTATGCCAGAAATGTTTGGAGAAACTCTTTACAGGTTTCAAATGCTACTCAAAATTTATAGCTCCAAAACAATTTTTGGTCATAGTCTTCTTCCCTCTTTTGACATCTGTCACAAATCTCTGTTCATCAAACTCTCCCTAAGAGGCACTGTGTCCCACTCCTAAGCCATTTCCCTGAACTACCTCTGACAAAGGTCAACACTAGACGACTGTCCCCAAATCTAGCTCTGCCTACAATGGCTGAAAGTTACTCTGGTTTGTCACATTGTACATAATCTAAAGACTAGAACAAGAATTCATCATTATCACTTCTTTTCCCTTTTCTTCATAATTTTTATGATAGAAAATGACCCAAAAGGGGGAGTTTCCTCAGTGCTACCCATCTCCCCTCAACAAGTGCTGCCCCTGCAACACTGCAAACCACAATCAGCAATAAGGGTGCTAGGTCAAGTGAAAGGAAACCAAGCTTTCCACGCACTGAACTTATGATGGCAGCACCACCTGTAGTGGATTGAATTATGTCCTCCAAAATTCACTAAAGCTTGAATTGTGTCCCCTGAGTTTTATGTATTAGAAACTTAACCCCCACTGTGACTGTTAAGAGGGTGAGAAATCCTATTACGGTAACTGAACGGTGGAGCCTTGAAGAGGTGATTAGATAATAGGACCATGCAGTAGTGAATGGATTAAAAGGTCAGGGGTGTGGTTCTGAGGGCTTTAAAAGAAGAGGAGAGTCGTCTCACGCTCTCTCTCTGCTTCCACCATCTTGCAATGTGAGACCCCTGGGTCACTGTCACCAACATCAGATGGACTTTGGACTTCCCAGCCTCAGAAACTGTAAGCCATAAATTTCATTTTCTTTATTAATTACCCAGTTCCAAGTATTTTGTTATAAGCATCATAAACAGACTAATACACCACCCAAAAACCCATTGGACATCTGGACAATCTTAAGTACACACAGTAGAGGACAAAAGTTTGCTACTATGTGGCCATGGGCCATGGGTGGAAAAGAAATGTTTCAAACTGAGGTTTTTGAGGTCATATAAACGCCATGTTTTAGTAACTCCAGGGACTGAAAGTTGTCTTTTTTTCTGTATTAGTGAATGGATAAAGGATTGAAAGGTAATTTTTCTTTCAAACTATAGTACTGTCATGAAATTACTATCACATGCTTCAGGTTTTATTAGATAGTCAAGCCAAAAAGCCATTAAAAAGCAAAGCTTTCCTCCAGGATACAGAACACAATAAAACTAAATCTGGAGATCTATTGTACAGCATGGTGACTATCATTAACAACAATGTAATGAATACTTGAACATTGCCAAGAAAGTAGATTTTAAGTGTTCTCACCACAAATATATGATGAGTATATGAGGTAATACATATGTTCCACTATGTATACATATTTCAAAACATGTTGTAACATCATAAATGTATGCAATTTTTATTTGTCAATTAAGATAAATAAATACAATAAAAGAGCTTAAAAAAAAAAATCTGGCCACATCCTTGAAACAAGAAAGGATGTTACTTTTTAAAAATATACATATTTTTAGGAACTACAAAGGAGTTCTTAAAATTAAAAATATCATACTGATAAAAAAATTCAAAGGAGGGCTTAGAGAGAGAGAGAAAGGAAATCTCCCAAAAAGAAGACAAAAAGACAAAGAAATGGAGAAACAGAAGAAAACAGAAGACATTTAGGGAAACTCACACTCAGAATAGAGGACAGGAGTTTACAGATGGGACAGGTCCACCAAGTTCCCCAAACAACAAAAGCAGACAAGACTCACACCATGACATCACCATCATGAGGTTTCCAAACACCAGGAACAACAAAAAGAATATGAAAGATTACACAGAAGAAAACTCATCAAATTCAAAGAAATGGCTTTGGACATATCAACCTTCACATTGGAAGCTGGAAGTCAACTGGGCAGTGTCCTCAAAATTCTGCAGGACAATTATTTCTAACCCAGAATTCTTTACTCAACCAAACTATCAACTAAATGTGAGAGTAAAATATTCAAACGTTATATAAGACCTCAAAAATTATTTTTTCGAAAGCTACTCATGAATATGGTCAACCAAAATAAGAGAGAAAACATAAAAAGGAGGAATCCAACCCAGGAAAGAGGCAATGTTGTGGGGCGAACGCATAGGGGAATCCAAGACTGGCATCAGTATTATAGTTTTATGGCTCTTTATTCTAGTGTTTCAGCTCTTTTTTCAGTGTTACAGCGCCTCTTTTTGCTTGCAAGCAAGGAGAGCACTGGGGAGTAAGAACTCCTAGACCAGTGTCTCACAGAAGAAAGGAAAAGACCCCTTTTTATAGCCTAAATTCCCACCCTTTTCCCTCACAGGTTCCCATTCAGGTCCTCTTATGTAAATGAGGGATGCTGTCCTGCTAATTCGGATTGGCTGACTGTGGGACACAGTCCGCCGGTCACTTTAGGAGCCTAATTTGTCTCTGGCCCCTGGGGGGCAGGGTGAGACTGCTGTTATCTCCTAGAGGGTGGGCCCAGGAAGTAAGTAGGGTAAATGGCAGGGGCTAGAGTCTACAGTGGAGCACAGAGTTTCCAAAACAGTTTCTCAAGTGGAAAAGGGAAAGCTTAACAATTAGAAAATGCTTAGGGTTCCCTGCAACAGCAAAAGGAATCCTCAGGATGACAGAAAAAATCTTAAGAGGTCAACTGACCAACAGGCCTAGAAAGCACCCAATCTAGGGCACGGCAGGAAGAATAAGAGGTCCAGGACAAATTATCCCAAGAAAAGGATGAGATGGATACACTGTCTGACATGTACAATATACCAAAAGGAGATTTACACTTCTTGGGGAAGTGGGGGGTGCCTTGGATTGAATGTCCCCTAAAACTTAATCCCCACTGTAACTGTTGAGGGTGTGAAATCCTATTATGATAATTGAAAGGTGGGTCCTTGAAGAGGTGAAAGTTTAGAAGACAAGGAAACCAGGGAAAACTTGAAATGTTTTATTTTTTTTTTAAAAAGATGACCGGTAAGGGGATCTCAACCCTTGGCTTGGTGTTGTCAGCACCACGCTCAGCCAGTGAGCAAACCGGCCATCCCTATATAGGATCCGAACCCGTGGCCTTGGTGTTATCAGCACCGCACTCTACCGAGTGAGCCACGGGCCGGCCCGAAATGTTTTAGATAGTGGTTAAATGGGGGTGACCAGAATGCTTATGGAAATATGGACAAGAAAGACCATTCTAAGGAGGTCTCAAATGTAAATAAAAAGGGACTTATTGAAAACTGGGGCAAAGATCACCCTTGCTATGAACCAGCAAGGAACTTGGCTGCATTCCAAAGTATTATGCAATGTGGAACTTCAAAGTGCTGATGGAACTTCAAGGGCATTTGGCAGAAGGAATTTCTAAGCAGCAAAACACTCAGGAAGCTGCATGGTTACTTGCAACAACCTACACTGAGTTATGGCAGATAAGGTATGACATAAAGCCCGAATGTATAATTAAAAGGGAAGCAGAGCATAAAGATTTGGAAAACTTGCAACTTGGCCATGTGGTAGAAAAGCGGAGAGCATTTTCAGGAGAAAAATGCAATGGTGCTAAGAAGATTAGCACAAAAGAAAGGGATTACCAAGAGAAGGGGTAAAAGGCCCTGAAGACACTGCAGAGCTAGCCCTTCCATTACAAACCCAGAGGCCTAGGGAGACAGAATTGACTTGGGAAGAGGCCTGAAGTGCCCTCCACTAGCTTGCTGCCCGAGGCAACCTCCCAATGCTAGTCCCCACACCAGCACCCTGGCTGCTTTGGCTGCTCCACCTGTGGCTAAATTTGCCCCAGGTGTGGCTGGACCTGAAGCTTTGGAAAATACAAGCCAGAAGTCTTGGCAGCATCCACATGGTATTAGGTCTGCAAGCTCACAGAATGCCAGAGCTCTGAAGGATAGGGAGCATCCACCCTGATTTCAAAGGATGTATAGAAAAGCCTGGGGACCCAGGAAGAGATCTGTCACAGGGGCGGAGTGACCACACAGAGCCTTTGCTAGAGAAATGCTGAGTAGAAATGTGAGGTTGGAGTTGCAGCAAAGAAACCCTGATAGCGCCATGCCTAGTGGAGCCATGAGAATGGGACCACCATGTGAGACCCCTGGGTCACTGTCGCCATCACCAAGACCCTCACCAGATGTGTTCTCTGGACTTTAGATTCCCAGCCTCCAAATCTCTAAGCAATAAATTTCATTTTCTTACAAAGTACCCAGTTCCAGGAATTTTGTTATAAGCAATGGAAACGGACTAATACAGGGTATGAATAAATTACAGATACAAAGAAAACCAAAACAATTTTTAACTCTAGGAGAAAGAAAAAACTATCAAATAACAGACATGGGAAAAGTGATCAAAATAGAGTAAATATCCCAGCTGTAAATAATATTTACACAATCATAATAAGTGCTGGTGAATATTTATTTGACCAAAATTTTTAAAATAATTACAACGATCTATTTCCACCCACAGAACACTTCTGACACCAAATGTGTGGGTTTTTCCCCATACCAATCCATTCTCTGACACTAGCTGGGTGTCCTACAATTCAATTCAACTCTGGCACTCTACCTAGAGTTAGCCTCAGATCCCACAAGTAAAGGACTCAGTCCCACAAAACTGCCCCCACCTTCAGATGCTATTAGCAAGTGCCAGGCCTCTCATACTTATGACCAACCAGCTATCAATTGGAGGTTCTCACAACCCCCTCCTCAGGTTCATTAATCTGCTAAAACAGCTTACAAAATGCAGGTAAACACGTTGCCTTCTATTACCAGTTGATTACAAAAGCTCCAACTCAGGAACAGCCACATAGAAGAGTTGCATCAGGCAAGGAAGGTATGTGGGGTGTGGAGCTTCCCAGCACTCCAGGTGTTCACCAACCCAGAAACTCTCCGAACACATTGAGAGATTTTTATGGAGGTTTCATTACCTAGGTGTGATTGATTAAATCTCTGGCCATTGGTGATTAATTCAATCTCCAGCCTCTCTCCCCTCCCCCAGGTCAGGAGGTGGGCTGAAGTTTCCAATCCCCTTATCGTACTTGATCTTTCTGGTGACCAGCCCCCATTGTGAAGCTGTCCAGGGGCCCCCAGACACCAGTCATCTCATTATCATACAAAAAACTCATCATTCCAGAGATTCCAATGGTCTTAGAAGCTCTTAGTGTCAAGAATTGGGGACTAAGAACAAATATTATAGTGAAAGATGTTCCTATCACTCCTATCACTAGGGAAATAACAAGGGTTTCATGAGCTCTGGCAGAGGAAACAAGGACAAAAACCAAATATATATTTCTTACTATATCACAATAATTTTACTGGGAGGACGGGGGAGAAAGAAGTAGGCGGCAGGAAGGGGGGTAGGTTAAGTGACCTAAGTCCTCTTCTACAGTAGGATGTCTCACATGTGTGTGCGCGCACACACACACACAGTCTAGAAAAAAGCTAAAACATTAAAAGTGATGATTTCTGGGGAATAGGAATCAGGACGGATAAGAGTAAGGCAGGTGATTGCTATTTTTATTCTAAGCCTTGTAGAACTTTTGACTCTTAAAACTATGTGTCTGTATAATTTCGTTAAAAATGGGTATTTAATTTTTAAACAAAATCTGATACTTGACCACCAAGAATATCATATGAGTATTAAGTGGTGTGTTCTTACACTTTTTGGAATTCAACCACTTTGAAAACATATGGAAAACTATAAATCCTCACCCCAGTAAACACACACATAGGCACATACACACAGAATTTTTGTACAGGGTTTCAGGGAGTTCATAAATTCCTAAAAGCCAGGTTAAAAAACCTTAGGATTATAGGTTCTGGTTTATAACAGGAAATTTATTTCAAATTGGGGCTTGTCATTTACTGCATAAGAAAAAATTTTAATAAAAAAATTATCAAAAACACCTATGTAACCAAATGAGGTCTTGGTTGGTCTTAAAATACTTGGTAACTACCATCAGTTGTTTCCTTGACCACTGTCAAGCTACAGGACTACACTAATTGTATGGCTAGGCATTTCATAACTAAAGCTAAAACGTTTCATTATTTTATTTACACTAAGTTTCCATTTGTACTGTCAGGGCTAGAGCTCAGACCCTTCAAACCCATTGTACAGACTGGGTCACCAGACCCCTCACACACAGGTCCATCCTAGGTAACTGGGAAAGATCCTGGGAGCCGTTGGCAGAAGGCACGAGCTCAGTACACAGCAGTAGCAGCAGCAGTGGTGGCCTCTTGGGGCATCCCAGGGGCACTGGCAGCAACAACCTCCAGCAGCAGTAGCAGCCTCCCCCTGGCCCTCCCAGGGGTAGGGTGGGGGCCGGGCGGATCAGAGCTATTCGTCCTTTATACTTAAGTCCACAGCCCAGGAAACCTGGGTGCACATGCTCAATTAGACAATAACCAATGAACACCTGGGCACACGTGCATATTTACATCAAATGCTCTGCAAGATTCTGAACATCTGAGAGGCCCTGACCACTTTCCTATATTTTCCCTACAACCACAAAATGCACGTAATTCCTATCAATAAAGGTACAAACTTTGTTCACTGGGCTTTGCTTCAGCCTTGAAGCAATCAGATTCTCTAAAATCCAGGAACATGAATTGCTGCTGGGTTGACTCAGCTGTTTTCATTTAAAAAAGGACAGGGCATTGTGCACTTTTCACACCGTGAGGAGTCCTTCACATAAACCTTGAAAAGGTAAGCTCCCGTGTTCTCCACATGGGTGTTTTTTCTAGTAGAGAAATAAAGAACTTCTTGGCAAAACTTCTGTAATCAGAACAGGCCATTTAAATATCCTAAAGCATAAAATTTAGCCAATTTCTGACTGACCTGTCTCCACTGCTGTAAACCTCACCAACAGCTCAACATCAAGTCAAAATCATCTTGTCATTTAAGAGGGATCTTAATGTTCCTGCCAATTTGCTTAAACTTTCAGTGCCTCAGTTTATGTATTTGATAACAGAGGCTACAATAACAACCTCATAGGATATTGTAGTAAGCAGATCAGGTAATTGTGGTAGGCAGAAGAATGGTCCCCAAAGATGTCCACACCCTAATCCCTGGAATCTGTGACTGTGTCACATTACACGGCTAAAGGGACTTTGCTGCAGACCTTAAATAGGAGATTATCAAGATTATCCTGGATAATCTAATCACACAAGCCTGTGAAAGCAGATCTCCAGGTGGAAGAAGAGCAACACAACAGGGGAGGTCAGAGAGCTGGAGCAGGTTCCACCTCCTTGCTGGTTCTGAGCTGTGGGGGCCACATGCCAGCACCAGAAAAAGGCTTCTAGCTAAGGATACCCCCCAAATAACAGCAAGGGAACAGGGACTTCAGTCCCACAACTGCAAAGAACCATATTCAGCCAACAACCTGAATGAGCCTGGAAGCAATTCTTCCCCAGAGCCTCCCATAAGGAATGCCGCCCTGCCCACACCTGATTTTTGCCCAGTAAGACCCATGTCAGAATCCTACAAGACTGTGAGATGATGAGTTTGTGTTGTTTTAAGCTACTAAATTTGTGGTAATTTGTTAGAGCAGCAAAAGGAAACTAACACAGTGATTTACGTAAAAACACCTAACAGTGTCTGGCACATTGTCAACATTTCACAAAAGTCTACTGGTTTCCTTAAATCAAAAGGCAGGGATGGCCATATTTCATCCAGAACAACAGTATACTTGTTCTGATAAATGCAGAGTTGGGGAATTATAAATTAACCAGAATACCTACAAATGTTAGCTTTCAGGTGATTCATAGCCTTTTCTTTAACTTATAAACCTACCAATACCTGTCTCACTGATCAACTCTAAGTACTATGCAGGAGACTAAATGCCAGTCTCTGAGCACCAAACCAGCCCCCAAATGCCCCACAGGAACATATCCCAGAACTTACTATGCTGCACTGTCTGGGGCTGCTTCTCCCTCTAGATGGTGAACCCCCAACTCTTCACATATGAGTTACCATGTCCCAGCACAGTGCTTCGGCACATCACAGGAAATCTGTACAAATGTTTGTTGAAACCATATATGACAGTAAAACTTAATATCTGCATATAAAATGTAAATTCTATGAGAACCAGTGCCAGGTTTATTAGCCTTTGTATTCTTCCCACTGCCAATGTCTGGGACATCAGAGGCACTCGGTAGAAGCTGGTGAAGAGATTGGTTAGAGGGTGGTGTTATAATACCAAGGTCAAGAGTTTTTGGATCCCCATACCAACCAGACACACACATACATACAATTTTTTTTTTTTTAAATTTAAAAAAGGGGAGGAGGTGGAGGGAGAGAGAGAAAAGCAGGAATTCAGGTAGCAGTTGGGAGAAAATCTGCACGAACAACTTCCGAAGTGGCTTGAGGAGAGGAGGGTCCAAGGAAGCCTCAGTCAGGTTCACCCCAATGCTTGCTGCTCACTAGTGCTGGGTATGTCAAGTGCCAAGAGGTGAATATTTTGCCAACCTTGACTCCTGACTGTCCTTTCCTGTCCCCTCCTCAAGACAGGTCACTTAGGAATTGAAATGTCAAGAAATTATGCTTCACTAAAAGAAGGTTCATGGGAATCTAAGTAACTGAGGAGACTGTTAAAGGCTAAATCACGCACATTCAATAATTTTGCATAGAAAAGATTAACAGCAGTAACTGAAACATGAATTTGATGTTTCCCCAAAATGCTAAAATATCAAACAGTATTGGCCAATTAAAGATGGCCAATTAAAACAATCCTAAATGAACTTGCCTATCATACACATTAAGGAGCCTCTGTACATTAAGCATTTGGAAGTTTAAAGAAAAACCCAAATTCATTACATTTTTAATGAGCATTTTTTTTTTAATCTTGGCAACACAATATTTTACAACTTACAAAATTCTATTACATTCATGACTTCATTTGATCTTCAGGACAATCTTTGAGTTAGGTAAAACAGGCATTACTAACAACTAACTCCATTTTACAGATGAGGGAACTGAAGTTCAGAGAAGTACTTGGACTTAACCAAAGTGTTAATAGGGCCATGTTTCTAATTCAAGTCCCCTGCCCAGAAAAACTAGAGCTTATCATCTTTAATAAAGTATTCATACCTACATCCTGTCAACATCCAAAAAAAGTTTTGAGGCAGCCTGCAGTAACAGACATCTACACAATAAGAACTGTGAAATGGATAAGAAGAAAAAAACATTTTGTAGGTGATGTGGGGTGGGCTGGGGAAGGTGGGGAGGGCCAACACCAAAGACTTAGACTTAGTCTAAGAAAAATTCATCTTTGAACTTCCAGTTCCAGGCAAGTAATACTTAAAGGATGATTTATATTCATCATAATCTGAACAGAGGGAAGTACCATCAGTTCTTTAAAACACTCCAAGCAGCCACAGCAAAGCTCTAGGACACCACACCAATGGCACCAAACCAAGGAATGCTTCAGTGAGGGGTCAAAAAAGCTCTTTGTTTGGGCCCCAGGCAAGAGCAGAAGTGGAGAAGTCAAAATCTATCTTCTCCATCCCCAGGCACCTCCTTCCATGAGAGACCCTTTTACATTTAATCCATATAAAAGTCAAGCCTGCTACAAATAAAAAATACTCTCAATGCAGAACAAGCATTAACTATTTAAGTTTCAGTTAGCGCATTAAATCCAGTGAAGTTTTGGAGACACCTCCTAATATAAGATTCCTTAACAAAACAAACCACACAGACCATATAACAAAGAACTATTTTTTTAAAGAAAAGAATGCAAATCAAAATAAAGACAAAAATCCTACTTAGTTCAGTAAAAATTGTAATTCTGTAGCATCACTTCTGGACCAAATAGCCTATCATCTATTTTTAATCCCTATAATCATCCAAATAACTAAGACCAGTGGAGAAAATTGTGTATACTTTCTACAGAGACATATGGCTCTAAGAAACTCAAGCACACCAAATTCCCACCTTACCAAACAGATAAATTTGAAAGGGGAATAATATTTTAAAGAATTAATTACTATATTCCTCAGAATTGGCGCACACGTATAGGTAATTTAACATATGACTTCTTGCAAGTAGTAATTTTAAACTATGCGTTAAACTGTTATACAAAGCCAAGTACATCTACTCAAGGCACTCCCAAAATTCATTAATTTCAGATTCTTCAAAGTAAAATCTGTTAGAGATTGGGACATAGAGAAGCCTACATTTGGCAGACTTCACATCACACTTAAAAGATCAACAAAATGCTCCTGAATAAAAAGATTTGCATCCAACAACTTCACTAAAGAAAAAAAAACAGACCAATTTGACACAGTGAAGATGTTGCATGTGAAGCATGATTATGAAGAATATGCAAAGTAACATCAAAAAGTAGCTTAAGGTCTCATCCCAGATACGTGTCCTTAATTTTGAAACAAAGTACACACCTGTGCAATTAACCTTTTTCAAAAGAAAAAAAAGGAAAGAAGAAAAAGAACTTCCACTTCAGAATCCACATTTTCAAAGATCTCCCTTATATATACCAGTGCCACGAAGAGAACTTTCTTCTGCTTTACTCAGTTGAAAGAAGTAAAGGTTCAGGGATGAGAAAGTTTTTAGAAATGATCTAGTTTAAGACCCCCAAAGGTGAGGAAACTGAAGCCCACAAGAGGTATGCTCCAGGAACAAACAGTATATTATATTAATTCCAGAGGCAGAATTAGAACCAATAAATTCTAATCAAGTACTCCACACTATGCAACGAATACTAGGAAGTAACAGGAAAAAATTAACCTAAAAACCCTTTAGAGAGTCAAAGAATTGCAGATTTAACATAACATAAAATATGTGGATTCATGGTATAGGAAAAGGACCTCTCATTTAGCCTTGCACCTCCTCCCCGCTCCGGGTACATACCGTGTCTATCTCTACCAGAGCATTCTGCAAGCTGAGCTAGTTAACCACTTACTGCCCAACCCCACTCTGTCTTTGAAGACCATAAACTCCCACAGAATAGGACTTAAGGAGGACCGGGAAGCCTTCAGAGAGAAGGTGCCACCTAAACCCAGATTATTAGAGTGGGTAAGCAGGAGCTGAATAACGGGAGTTGGGGAAGGGGTAGGGTGGAAGACTGGGACAGGTCAAGGCAGACAAAGCAAATAACGAAGGGCCTGTGTGCTAAGTTCGGACGTTATAATTGCAACAGCTGCGGTTCTTAGCACAGTCTTGTCTCGTATCCCTGTTCATTATACACCACCTCTTGTTCAGAAAAAATGCAGGCTGGACATTAGCACTCCTTGTGCCTGCTGCTGCTGTCTTGTCCATAGTTGGATTTTGCGTACCCCAGAAATGAGAATCATCCCTGAGACATAATAGGTATTTTTTAAGAGTCTGATGCAAGGGTAAATCAGTGAATGGTTCCATTTCTTCAGCAGCTGAGAGATCCAGAGCCTGCAGGGTGGCATCAGGTCTTCCCCTCAAGCTGAGATCCGAGTTCCATCCTCCGACCTCCCCCAGCTCTCTCTGCAAAGTCTGACCTCTAACTGTAACGGCCTTGGCCTCGCTCCTGGGTGTGGATTCTCCTGCTTCAAACGCGTTTTCCAGCCCGCCAAATCCTTGGGCGAGTTTCCTCGCTCTGCGGGCGCCGGGAGCGACAAAGTTAAACCTGGCCTTCCACATTTTTTTTCTTCCCAGTCCTAACGGAAGAAATCAAGAAGGGCCGGGCCGAGGGGCTCCGCTGCTTCCAATCAGAGCCGGCTCCCGGCGGGCCGAGCCTCGCGGCCGGACGCGCAGTCCCCGGGCCCGGTGACAGCCACGCGCTCCCCGGGGACCCGGCCGCTGCGCTACAGACCCGGGACCGCGCCGCTGCCCGCTTCTGCTCATCTGGCGACAGGCGACAAATCAAAGAGCGAGTCGGCAGTGCGCCCCAGGCCCTCCGACACGACACGCGGCGGCGGCCCGCGCCCGCGGGGATCTGCGGGTCACACCGGACAGCCGCGGGCGCACGGCAGAGCCCCTCAGTGACACACGCAGTGAACCACTCACGGGGGTCGGGAAAGAGCCCCCACCCTCAGAGACCCGGACCCCTCGCGTGAGGGTCCACGCAGCCACCCCCAATAACACGCAGGGACGAGTCACACGGGAGGGCCCGAGCTTCCCACTCGGAGAGTGGCCGGGACCCCCACGCGCGGGCCCACGCAGAGTCCCCTTCGGTGACACACCGTGAACCGGCCACAGCACAGAGGGGCCGAGGGAGCCCCAGGCGCGCGTCCACGCAGTCACCCTCAGTGACAGGCGCCGTAAAGCCGCCACACGGGGAGGACTGAGCGCCCCTCTGGCGACGCGGCCCGGACCCCCACGCGCGGAGCCACCCGAGGCCGAGACAATGCCCGGCCGGTCCCCGACCCGCGCCCGTCCGCGTCCCCGTCCCGTTCGGCCGGCGCTCAGGGCGGCGCCCGCTCGGACCCGCCACGCCCGGCCGCCTGGCTCCCGACCCCGCGCGGCCCCGAGACCCCCGCCGGCCGTCCGCCCGCGCACAGCTCACCTCCGTCCGCCGCCGCGCAGCGCTCGCGCCCGGCCCGACAGGAGCGCAGCCAGCAACCGGCAGAGCCGCGCCGCCGCAACAATGGAGCCCGGGCGGGGTAGCCGCCGCCGTCGCCTCAGCACCCGCCCGCCCGGCTCGCCAGGCGCCCGGCTGCAGCCGGCCACTCCGCGCAGGCGCACACGCCACGCCACGCCCCCCGGGCCCGCCCCCGGCCAATGGGAGGGAGCCGAGCGGAGGGGCGGGGCCTCGAGGAACAAAGGGAGGTCGGGCGGGGCCGCGGGGCGGGGCGGGGCGCCGGGGGGCGGGGCCGAGAGCCCGCCCACCTGAACCACCGTCTGGAGTCGGCTCAGCCGGCCGTGCTCGTCCATACCCAGAGCTCGGGTTTGCAGGGCCGAAAGCGAGACAGCCCTGCTCCACGGAAAGGGAAACTGAGGCCCTAGGAGCGAGGTCACATAGCCCCTGCACCCGTTCGTCTCTCGGTCATTCAGCAAACATGGGGAGGCACTCATGGAGCGCCTTAGGAGTGGAGTGGGAGCAAACGTGGGCTCTCCCTCCAGGCGCTCTGTCAAGCAGGACCGGAGATCTCTGTGTGTCACCTGTATGCCGGATCAAGGAGCCACGACCCACCGCTGATCGTTCCCTGACTCAGAGCTTTTGTGTCCTTGCTACTCCTCACCTGAAATGCCCTCCCCTCCCCACCTGTCTCCCCGAATTATCCAAGCACCGGTGTCTTTAAAACCTATGTCCTCGATATGATGTTGATGGGCGGGAGGGGGGGTGGGGAGGGAGGAATCGGTAAAGGGACACGAAAATCAACTGCATTGTATATTGATAAAATAAAATTTAAAAAATAAAAATAAAGCCTCTGTCCTCGTCTTATTTGGGCTTCCCGCATCATGTGACCCCACATTCTGGGCTTTTCTCTACCTCAGTAGCTGCTTCAGCTCGGGTCTCCAGGATCCACCCCCTTCTCTGCCCAGCCTGTACTTGTGAGCGTGGCCCATGGCTCGAGGCAGATGCCCTTCTATTCGCCATGGACACTCTTGCCAGGAAATCTCGTGCCTTCCAGGCTTCAAACACAATGCACATACTCTGGTGCCTGCTGGATCCGAATCTCCAACCCCGACTTGCCCCAGATCCCACAGATCCCCAGCTGGATGCCCCGGGGGCATCTCAAACTTTATTCAGCTTTACTCAGTGCCCCCCACCCCACCTGCTCCTCCACAGTCCCCCCTTTCTCAGGAGCAGCCTCTCCACCCACATAGTGGCTCAGGTTAAAATTAGCCTCCAGTCCTGTCTTTCCTCCACCCTCTCGCACAGTCCTCTGCTTCCCTGCCACCGGAGTCCTCCTCCCCCTGAGTGAAGTTCTACCTCTCTAGGACAAAGCAGGGCTCAGATCCACTTCTGTGCCAGAATGGGACCTGGGCCCAGAAGGTGCTCAGGGAATGCTGGTAGATGGATAGATGAGCAGACAAGGTCGTGACCACAGCTAGGACAGACCCACCCCCAGCTCCCTTCACACACGAACACACACCTGCACACACACACACCTGCACACACACGCATACACTCGTGCACACTGCTGAAAGCCTGGCCTCTAATCCAATTCGCCAACCATGTTCCTCCATGAACATAAGAAGCTCCTCTACCCATCCCCAGCTAGGGCCCTACGGGGGTTTGGAGATGTATTCAGAGATCAGGAAAACAAAACCTCAGAGAGTGACTTAGTAACCGTAAAGGACCTCAGTCCAGGCTTCAGGCCTCTGCCCGTGCTGCCTCCTGCCTGACACTTTCCTGCTGGACTTGGCCAACCCTTACTGACCCTTAAAGTCTTACCCTAAATGTCACTTTCCCCAGGAATGCTTCACAGCCTCCCTCTCACCAAGTACTACTGTGGCAGCCCAACCTAAGGTGACCTCCAGGACACATACCCTTGTGTATCCCCCCCACCATGAGCATGGGCAGAACCCTTGACTGACTTCTAACGAGTGAAACATGGCAAAGGGGGTGGGATGTCATTTCCATGGTCACGTTACATTATGTAAGGCTCTGCCTTGGCAGACTAGAGAGAGAGGCTATGCTCACGGGTTTTGCAGAACTAAGCTGCCATGCTGCAAGGGCCTTTAGAGGGGGCCAGCTGGCAAGGAAGTGAGGACCTAAGGATGGCCACCAGCCACCAGCCAACAAAAAGTGGGCCCTCCATCATGCAGACCCAAGAAAATGAATTCTGTCAAAAACCCGAATGAGTTTGGAAATGGATCCTACCTTAGTCAGGCCTCAGAGGTGGATGCATTGAGTGAAGCTGGTGCGTTGAGTGAAGCTGGTGAAACCCTAAGCAGAGAAGCAGCTAAAATGTACTGAACTCCCGATGTACAGTAACGGAGTTAAGCAATGTGTGCATTATTTTAAGCTGCTACATTTGTAGTTATTTGTTATAAAACAATAATAAAAAATACAATAACCTAGGTCCCCTACCCCATTATACACATTGACAGCATCCTGTATTTCTTTCTGGTGTTCATCAGTTACACTTGTTTGTTTAAAATCTCTCTTACCACTAGCATGAATGCCCCATGAGAACAGAAATAGAAACTGCCTTGCTCATCGCTGTGCCCCAAATGCCCAGGATGGTTTTGTTTTAGAGCAATAAGTTGATGCTCTAGAACACAGTAGACACTGCTGGCCCAACTGTCCCTGCCAGCCCTTTCTCCCTGGCCATATTCCGTTAGAGACCAGATTAGTTTCTTGCCTTCCCAGACTGCCTTTTAGCCAGAGGTGGTGGCCATGCAACTTTGTCCTGGTCAGGAAGATGTAGTGGAAGTTGGCTGAAAGGTTTCTAGCAGTGGTGAACCAGGGCCAATTTGCACCAGACGCTGCAGGAATTGTGTAAGGTGGTTGTTAACATTCATGACTTAAATGTTAAACTATATAAACTGCAAAGATAATAAATAATAAAAATTTATTATTTCCTAATTATTTTACTAGAGTTTACTATTATCTATGCTCTTAACTATTTTATATCTACTGCATCTGTATAGTAGAAATCCTATATAATGGGGTGCTGCTGGCATCTCATCTCAACTCCACAGTCAGAAATGTCAGGTTGGTAGCTTGAAATCAGACGTGATAGGAGAATTTATGCCACAGAAACTGGCAACTGCTAAAAATCAGGACTTTCCCCCTTCCACCCCTCTCCCCAAATGCCAGTAATTGAAGAATTACCAGCACACCCCTGGTTTCTAGGGAAATTTTTGCTCTCCTTGAAAAGGAACAGACACAGCAGATACTGTCTTTCTCAGCAGCAGAGATTATTACCTTGAACACATATGTGACATCCGGAGCTGTAGTGGCCATCTTGCAACCATGAGGAAAAGGCAAGAGAAGCAGAGAGATTCTGATTCGTGCACTATTGAGCCACTAAAACCAGACCAGCAGTCACCTACCCCCAAATCTCTATTAGGTAGAAAAAACCAAATCCCTATTTGTTTAAGCCACTGTAGGTCACTGTAGTTCTACACTTACAAGATTCCTAACTGAAACATGCTGGCGTTCAACATATATTTGTGGAATTAATAAATTAATCAACTCAGTCTGACTCTGAAAGGTATATTTGGAAACCTCTCACAATACTCTTGATCAGTCATCCAGTCTGTGCCTACATCTGCTGACAAGAAGGTCACTACCAAACGAACCAGCCCAGGCATAGTAAGACAACTCTGATTAGCAGGAAGTTTTTCCCCTTATGAAACTGAAATTTTCTGACTTCTTGGGACCTCAAAGTAAGTCAAATTTCTCTTTCTTGCCACAGCCCTTTGGATGTAAAGAGAACTTTTATTCTATGAGAAAATAAATCAGAAGTTATTGATCCAAGAGTTGAACTAACTCTCTTTGTGGAAACTCCTGGCCTAACTTGATACTGTTAAGGGCTATTTGGCAGAGTCAGAGATCTAAGACCACTTCCCAGGCTTTGCCAATAACATGTCTCTTGAGGAAAAAAAAAATAATTATGAGTTAATTTTATGACAAAGCAAGCTTCATGTACATGACACTTTTGATGCAGTCTTCCTAGATTATGAAACCTGAAAGCAGCAAAACTCATCTATGGCAAGGGGGCACCTGTAGGAAATTCTGGGTTCCATTTCGGATGTGATGTCAGTTCACCAGTGCAATGAAAGCCAACAAGGCTGCTGCATGAGTTATCTACCACTGTATAACAAATTACCACCACCCCCAAAACCCAGAGGTTTCAAACAACTAACATTTATTGTCTCATAGTTTCCATGGGTCAGGAATCCAGCCTGGCTTAACTGGATGCCTGTGGCTCAAGGTCTCTCACAAGGTTACAATCTATCCATCGACTGGGGCCATTGTCTCATATGAAGGCTCAACTAGGGGAGGACCTGCTTCCAAGCTCACTCCAATGGCTGTTCACAGACTTGGTTCCTCACTGGCTGCTGGCCTCCCTCAGCTTCTTCCTGCATGAGCCCTACACAGGGTGACTCACAACAAGGCATCTTGACTTCCCACAGAACAAGTGAGTGAGAGAGCAAGAAAAAGTACCCAGGTGGAAGCCACAGTCTTTTTGTGACCCAGTACTAGAAGTGACATGCCTTCACTCTTACTGTCCTCTCCTCTTAGAAGCAAGTCATTAGGTCCAGCCCACACTCAGGGGAGAGGACCACACAAGATAGAGAATACCAGCAAATGGGGATCATCCCAGGGGCTGCCTACCACAGCTGTGAAAAGCAACGATTTAAAAAAAAAAATCTTAAAAGCAGCCCCCCCAAAAGAGAAGAAAATCACATTCTGAGCAGTAACAACAGGATTTACAGAAGACTGCTCATCAGAAATAATGAAATCCAAAAGACAATGGAATACGTGTCTTAAAATGTTGAAAAAGAAAGAAAAAACTGGCTTCAGTCCCCTTTATACACATGATATAATATAAAAAACACTTCCCAGCGGGCCCCAAGCATGTCATAATCTTGACTGCTTGGTGCCTTTGCAAACACTCGTCTATCAGGTTAAGATGGTGGTGTCATGTTTTGGAAAAAATATGTTCGAGAGTAAAAACAACCATCTTTTGAAACCCAGCTATAACATATATATGACCTTAGACAAGTCTCTAAGCTTCTCTGAGAATCAGTAGCCACATCAGTAAAATATGCATAATACCTACCACACTGGATTTTTCTGAGAATTCAGCGAGATTGTATTGAAAAATTGACTATCAGATAGTAGGCACCTCATAGATGTAAGTTTCTTCCCTACTGGCAAACTCCTACCCATTCTTCAAGACCCAGCTCAAATGTCACCTCCTCTGGAGCTGTCTCAGCTCCCCAGGATGACAGCCCTACCTCCTCCACGATCTCCTGGCTGCTTGAACAACCCCTCCTATATTACTGTGGTTAACACCCCACACTGTCACCACCTGTTTCCAGATCTGTCTCTCACATGCGACAGCTTGTCCAGGGCAAGGATTCTTCCTTTTCTCCCTGGCACCCATGGGTGCCTGGCCCATGATACATGATTGATGAATATTTGTTATTTGATTGGAAACAATTGAGGGTTAAAGTGAGTTGTCCAGACCTTGCTCTTATGCTGAGCATATTTGTGCCACAAACTAACCAGCCTCCCAGCCATCCTTTCCAACTTCCTTCCCTGTTACCATGGAAGGAGGGGCTGTCCTACCCAGGTGTGACTCAGTTGCCACCTTCACTGACCACCCTTTCGTCACTCGCCCCATCCTGCTCACTGCTTTTCCATAGCATTCGCCCTTCCCAACACATGCATTGTCGGTCTGCTCCCCTCCCCAGATAGAAGATAAGTTCCAGATTTTCATCTGTCTTGTTCACTGTTGTATTCTCAGACTCAAGAATAGTACCTGGCACATAGCAGTCACTCAGTAACTACTTGTCGACTTAACCAGTTAATCTCATGAGGCTGTTGAGAGGTTTAAATCTTTAACAATAGCATCTGACAGGTGTTGTGCTCTCGATACATATTTTTTCTTCCTCTCCTCCCTTCCTCCTTCCCTCCCCTGCCTCTTTCCCATCAGCACTTATATGCTCAGGTCTCTCTCATTACAGGAACAGCACATCACCCACACCCTCATCCCCAAAAGGCCCTCTGCCTCCCCCTTCCACCCCCCAGTTGTGCCCCGAGCCTCTCCCTGCGGCCAGACTCAGGCGTCGATGGCAGAGCACGCTCTCCTGCATCTCCCACCTAACCTATCATTTCTGACTGTTGCCTCCTCCATGCCACAAAACTCTCCTTGTCCGGGTCCCTGGCAGACTTCTTGGGACTAAACCCAGAGGACCCCTCTGGGTCCCCCCCCCGGTGCGATCTCACCTCCCTGTCTGCTCTCTGGTGCTCCCCTCCTTTCCTCCCCTGCGCTTCCCTGGGCCCCTGGAGAATCCACCTCCTGGACTCTCTTTCCAGTCCTTGCAGCTCCTCCTCAGTCTCCTTCGTGCTCTGTCTAAACTGGAAAGGGTGGCGTCCCTCCAGGCTCTGCTCCAGGCTCTCAGCTCGGCCCACCCAGCACTGTCCCCTGAGCAACCTCACACAGGCCCCTGACCCTGGCCATCCCTCACACACAGCTGTGTCCTGCCCTACCCTCTCTACCGAGACTCAAACCTGTCAGTCCAGCTCTCTCCTGGGCACCTCCACCAGGGCGGCCACAGGCACATCGAACACAGCACAGCACAGACAGAACGGCCTTCTTCCAGCCACCCCAGTCCCACTGCTCCGCCTGGGTCCCCTCACTTGGAACAGCTCCACCCTCTGTACACTGCCCACACCAGGGGTCAGGGCCCGATGCCGCACCCCTCCTTCCCTCTCATCCTTGCACCCAGTCCCAGTGAGGTCCCAGTGAATCTCTCTCTGGAATCCATATCCTCCTCTCTGGCTTCCTGGCATGACCTTCCCCAGGCCTTTTCATCTCTCCCCAGAACTATGGCAAAAAGCATCCATTCCAGTCTCCCTGCCTCCAGTCCTGGCCCCTGTACCCACCCATTCTCCAGCTGGCAGCCCAGAGCAAAGATGGGGGGCAGGGGAGAGTCCTCTAAGAGCAAACCTCAAAATTCTTTTCCAAGAGGGAAGTCTTGGTCTGGGAAGCCACCTTGAAGGATGGCTTTTATTGTGAACCCCGCTGTGGGTACATGAGCTGGGGCAGACAGACAGCCAGAACTAACTGCCATGGACAAGACCGGACTGGCAGCTACGTCTGGGAGCATCAGCGAAGGAGGACTAAGGGAGTCGGAGAGGACAGAGAGATGGGCAGCAAGGAGAGGAGAGGAGGGGGCTCAGGGGAAAGTCCCCTGGGGCGAGACACCTGTGGCACTTTGAGAACAAGGACATCTAGAGGTCATCCTAGGCTGCAGAGTCACACTGCTCCGTCTCTTGGTCACCATCCCCAATCCCTTAGTGGAGTCTAGCCCTCAGGCCTGCCTGTGTGTGACGTATTTCCTAAAGGGGGGCCTGGTCCACGTCTGGGTCAGCTTGGAGTTGAGAGAAGGGGCTGGCCACAGAAGGGGAAACACCTCCATTTTCTCACCAAATTGATCAGAACTTCACACACGTTTGCCCAATAAGTGGATTAAGCCAGTTCAACTAAGCCATCAAGCTGTAGTTTACTGTTGAGTGTTTCTAAAATTGCAGGGTTGGTACATACGTGGATTTCTGACTAGCCAGCCTAACAGTTACAACATGTAGGTATGCCTACCCCTGTCCTCAAAACCCTAAAGATATTTCCTTCTAGAACAGTTCGCAGCTCGTGCCGAATATCTTTTTTCCCCGAGTCTTCTGAACAAGGACTCATTCATTTATGTTCTCACATGGTGTCCGAGCCAGCCCTAGGGATTAGTTCTCATTCCTGGCTCAGGGTCATCTCTTTTCTTCCTATGGCCTTAGGTTTCCCTCCTGCAGCATCCAGACAAGAGACTGAGTGGTCTCTAAGTCCCCCTACTTACTCCAATTCTGTTCTATGATAAATATGTTTATTTTAATTGACTTCTCCACTCATGCACTCATTCATTCATTCATCCATCCAGTGTTTATCTTTTGGCAGTGATAGGTAAGCTGTGTATGTCGTCATAAGAAAATGATTCACACAAACACCTATGCCAACCAGTAGGTTCCCGTTGGGCTTCTTTTTTGAAAAAAATAGGCACATAATGGGCATCATCTAGAGCTGCTAAATTTGACCCTTGTGTGTGGAAGACAGAGAAGAGGAGGGCCCTGGTACTGGAGGAGGCATGGGCTTAGAGCTCAGTGGTCCTGGGCTCAAATCACACTCCTCCACTAGCAGCCGTGTGACTGTAGGTGTCTTACCTAACGTCTCTGAACCTAGCTTTGCACATGTATGAAATGAGATGGCTGTGCTGGTTACGTTAGACAATGAGATGTGTAAAGCTGCTGGCGCTGCGCCTGGCACTCTGCCCATTCTCACATGTGGCAATTCTAGAGGTTAAAGACTCGGGCTTCTTAAAGACTTCTTGGTTTGAGTCTCAGCTCTGCCACTTACTAGCCATATGATCTTAGGGCATTTATGTGGCTTTTGAGCCTCAGTCTCCTTATCTGTAAAGTGGAGATTGTAATACCTACCTACAAAGCTATTCTGGGAATTAAATCATACAACGTCTGTAAAATACCCAACCTGGTTTCCAGCACAGATCAAGCACTGAATTAATGGTAGTTGCTAATACGCAAAGACAATGCAATTGATGATGACAACTTCTGAGAAATGAAATATGGGTAGGCCTTGATTTATAATGATGATGCTTAATTTGCGCTTAGATGCTTCATCTCAGTGGAATGATTTTTTTCCCAGGCTTCTGCCAGCAAAATAATTTCTTTAAGAGAATATTTTCACTTCTATTTCTTTTCAGATTCCAAGTCTATGTATATATTGTTTTTCTCTAATTACATTTTATATAATAAAACTCCTGCTGACTCAGTGGGACTCTTGTAAACATGATATCATGCCATCAGGAACAATAGAAGAAAATGGCGCTGTTTTTCTAATTTAAGCAATATGTGTATGTTGAGTTTATCTATACAATTCCACTTCCCATATTTATTTTTGCAGAGTTTAGTGACTTCCCCAAGTTGTGTGGATGATATAAGCATTTCATCTAGAGACCCCTGTGAGAAACATTTTACTATAGACCAATCTCACCTATGAATGTTTAAGTAAAACTCCTAAATAAAACATCAGCAAACAGAATTCCACAGCACATCAAAATAGAATGATAGCCTATTACTATATCTTATTCTGTTATAATAAAAAGGGACAATAAGGCCTGCCCAGGTAGAGTTCATCTCATGAATGCAAAGATGGTTCAATATTAGAAAACTCACCAACATATTAGATCATAGTAATAGATCTTTGTGAAGTACGCATAAAGCAAATGTACTTCACAGGTCCTGGTTTTCCAAAGCCTTGCAGTTTCAAATATTGACCTTACAAAAAACAGGAAATTTTCTGCAGGCTATTTAGTCTCTGTTGTAAGATAAAGAGTTGTAACAGAGCAAGGTTACTGGCTCAAAGACAGACAGGTTACTGATTGATATGTAAAGATACTGGGAAATTGCTGTAAAAAGAGAATGTTTGCTAGTGGATTGACTTAATTGCATGTTACCAGCTTGTATTGTTAAACTTGTTAAATTCTACTTAGAAATAATCCCACCTGTGTCTCTTCCTGTAACTTCCTGGGCTGGAGAATAAATGCAGGAAGAGAACCCCAATTTGTGGTTAATTTCCCAAATGGAAGGAATGCCTCGCTCTTGAGGGTTCTGGGACATTAACCCCTTTTTGAGGCTTCTCACTGCTCAGAAGAGATGGACTTTGAGTAATCTTTGTCTGCTCCATCACCCAGGGGAAAAGGAGTGACAAATCCGTGGGAGGCAAAGCAAGAGATCTTCTAAGGAGATAAATCATATAATCACATCCAAAAATGCCAAAAAGACAGTTCATAAATTCAATATCCATTTTTGACTTCAAAAAAAATTAGATAAAATAGAACTAGATGCATATGAATGTTTTCTTCACATGATATAATATACCACTTAAAAGGTAGCACCAGGTTTTAGGTAAGGATGTCAGAAGGATTTCTACCACAGTCAGGAAGAAGACTCCCATCATCACGTCTTCTATTTAAAATTGCACTTGAGGGGCCAGCCCATGGCTCACTCAGGAGAGTGCGGAGCTGATAACACCAAGGCCACGGGTTCAGATCCTACGTAGGAATGGCTGGTTCGCTCACTGGTTGAGCGTGGCACTGACAACACCAAGCCAAGGGTTAAGATCCCCTTACCGGTCATCTTTTAAAAAAAATAAATAAATAAATAAATAAAATAAAATTGCACTTGAGTTGTGCTCTTGAACCAGAGGTGAGACTGGAGGTGAGTGGAGAAATGGGTGGCTTGTTAACAGGGGTATGAAGAAGACTTTTCACTGTGTGTCTTTTCATATCAAAACATACATATACTGAGTTGTGAAAAATGATTGTGTATCAAAAACTAAATACATAACAAAAACATTTTAAAGGAGCATTTCATTTTGAGAAATGGGGAACTACCACTTATAATCTCACCCTGAGGTGGAAGATTCTCATTGCCTCTGGCAATTCTGAGGACAATTCCACCTGCAGCTGGCTGGGAGGGTCCCTGAGCCATTAGGGACCATCCCCTTGGGCATCCTCCTTTGGCAGGTGCAGAATCTGAGGTTTGGTGATGACTTACCTAAATGCACAGACTTATTTAGCTTTTTCTTTTTTCTTTTTCTTATTTTTATTTCTTGTTTCATTTGTACACACATTTAGCACCAGAGCCAGATCTCCAAACTCTCAGGCTGGGACACTGGACACTGCGTTGCTAAATCTGGGCCTGTTGCATGTTGAGAGGGGAAGCTGCTCCTTGATCCCCCTGTTCTGACATGGTACAGATCCTACAACCTTTCTGAGCACCTACTCCATGCCAGGTGCTGGGCGACGTGCTGTGGACACAGAAATCACTAAGATGCTGGGGTCATTCATTTGTGGGTCTCTAACCTAAGGCCTTGCCACCGTATGTTTCTGCCTGTACCTCCCCTGTCTCCTGAGCTGACCCTCTTTATCCATCCATTTCAGCTTTTCAGAGAGACTCCAATTGACTCAGTGAGTCCCCCTTCCTCCTGCTGGATAGAGCTCCTGTGTCAAACCACTCACAGGCTGCTGGCCAACCTGTGGATTTGCTGCCATTGGGTCTGGTGTGACATGTCTGATCAAACAGATGTGCCCAGGAGGACAGAGCCTGTGCCCAGGAGGACAGAGCCAGTGCCCCAGCAGGTGCCTCTCAATTGTAAGGAGGTTTAAAGCAGCCCTCAGCAGAGCTATGTGCTGGGAGCGGGGCCCTGGGCTGGTCAGTACTGAACACCCGGAGAGAGCCTTCCCCCAGCCTTGCCCTAGCCTCGGCACAGAGTAAACGGAGAGTCCTCCCCCAGCCCACTGTGCAAGTGGACCCTCTCTGGCCTGTGGGAGAGTAAATCCCTAAGAACTGAGTCTAGAGAATGACCCTAAACCCCTGCTGAAAGACTATCCTTTTATCTACTTTCCTGTTTTAAAAAAAAAGTCTTGGAAACATTTGAAGGGCCGCAGATATTTTCATATTGAGAAAGGGTAAGAAAATATTTTGACTGGTGCATTCATCCGTTCTGTTGCTTATAACAGAATACCTGAAACTGAGTAATTTATAAAGAAATGAAATATTTTTCTTAGCGTCTCAGAGGCTGGAAAGGCTAAAGTCCAGGGAACACATCCGGTGAGGGCCTTCTGGGTAGAAACTCTACAGGGTCCTGTGGTGACCAGGGTGTCACATGGTGAGAATGGGCTGAGCAAAAGACCTAACCTGCTCACGCGCTGTCATTGTAAAGCCATCAGAACCATGCCCATTACTCCATAAGTGGATCAATCCATTCAAAGGGCACAGTCTTCACAATCTAATTACCTCTTACAGGCCTCTCCTTTCAAACACCATAATTGGATTTCCCATCCTCTTAATACTGTTAGGATGGAGATTAAGTTTACAACGCATGAAATTTGGAAGACACATTTGACTCATAGAAGCTGGTGAGCACCAAGGCTCTACTGGGCAAATGATGGAGGCAGGCAGCCTGGTCTCCAAAGTGTGCTAGGACATTTGGGGAGAGTCTCAACTGGCCAGAAATGCTCAGTAAATCAGGAACCCAGCATCCCTTGAATTGCAGGCAGCCCAGGGTGCTGAGGGCCAGAATGGGAAGTTGGCAAATTGGGCTTGACCATGCTCAGACCTGCTGGTGGGCAGGGCTCCTTTCAGAAGCAACCTAGAAGTGACAAGCTGGGCCAGCTGGACAAAGATCACCTGGCACTAGGAGCAGGCCAGAGGGATCCTGGGGGCTGGAGGGCTGGAGGTCGAGCCTGCCCTCCAGAGTGTCTTAGAAGGAGAGAGCTGTGTCTCTGTAGCCCAGCAGCTCCCTGCAAGAACTTTCTGGAAGCATTGGTCATGAGATACAGAGAGAGTTTTCTGTGGGATAGAGAGAGAAAAGAGCTCTAGGCGCTAGCACTGTAAGGGTCAGAAGCCAGCTGAGACCAGGGTGGGGGCCCCATCATATTACAGCAGCAGAGTGATTGTGGCCCACCCCAGCCCTCCACAGCCTCCGGAGGGTTACGCCAAGAATGTAAGAATGACACATTTATACCCTCAGCAGGCGAGGCCCATAGAAATGTGGGTGTCTGAGGCCGGGTCTCCCAAAAGTAGACCCTAAACCAGGCCTTGAGTACAAGTAGTTGTTCCCCCCAACTTCATTGAAGCTTAAATCCACACTGTCACTGTTGAGGGTGGGAAATCCCATTATGGTGATTGAAAGGTGGCGCCTTGAAGAAGTGATTAGATTGTAGGACTGATCTGTAGTGTGTGAATTAATAATGGTGGTCAGGTGTGTGGTTCTGAGGGCTTTAAAAGGACAGTCCATGAGGAAACATCCTTCTTTCTTTTTCTGTCTTTTTCTGCCATGTGAGACCCCTGGGTCACTGTCACCACCACCAAGACCCTCACCAGATGTGTTCCCTGGACTTTGGACTTACAGCCTCCAAAACTGTAAGCAATAAATTTTGTTTTCTTTATAAATAACCCAGTTCCAGGTATTTTGTTATAAGTGACAGAAGTGGACTTATACAGAGGTGATCCCAGGAAGTGCCAGTGGGGATGGGGTCAGGGAGCGGGAGGTGCCAAGAGAGGTGTGGTAATGAGTCACTGGGGGCCACTGGGGCTCAATCCCAGTGGGGGACAATCTCTGAGCTATCCCCCACTGGCTGAGGGCAGGTCCCGAAGGTGGGTTAACTCCCTGGCACTCCAGGCCTGGCCCACACACAGGCCGAACAAGAGCCAGAGATGCAGACGGCTGCGTAAGAAGCCTATGGATTGTACAGGAATGGCGAGTGTCCAAGGGCTGAGGCAGGGGGTGGTGGCATCCCCCTGGCAGGTGCTGCATGGGCCACTCTGAGCTGAAATGGAACGCCTCCTAGCCAAGGCACAGACAGGCTGTTGTGGAGCACAGAGAAGGGACTGACTCACAAGGCCACACTGGCGTAGCTCCATGCGCCACATGGCTTCCTGTCCTCAGGCCTTTGCCTGGCTGTTTCCTCTGCCTGGAATGCCCCTTCCCACCCCTTCCTCACCCTGCCTTCACTGGCTGACCCCTGCTCACCCCTCTGGACTCAGCTCCAATGGAGCTCGGTGTGGGCAGCCTGTCTGACGCCCTGCCTCGCTCCTGGTTAGGCTCCTCCATGCTCCCTGCCTCTAGGCCACCGCCCTAGACTGCCACTGCCTGCTCCTTTGACCAGCCCTTCCAGGGCTGTAATCAGTCTTTGAGGTCAGGGATGGTGTCTTGTTCATCTCTGTTTCATCAGCACCCAGCTTGGTAAATATCTGTTGATGAACTGGGTTATTTGGGTGTAACAGTTGGGGGTGGGGAGTCATGTCAGGGAAGTCTTTGCAGAGAATGTGGCATCTCATCTGGGTATGGAAGGATGAATAGGAGTTTGCCAGGTGGGGCCTTCCAGGCAGAGAGAAGAGACTTTGCAAAGGTCACAGTGTTTGGGAGGGAGGAGAGAAGATGCTGCTCAAGAAACAAGGGGGCAAGAGGTGAGGGGTAAGAGGCGGAGAGGGGGGCAGTGGCCAGAGGATGGCTCATGAAGAAACCTGGACTTTAGTGGGGAACAAGCCCACGGAGGTCCCACCAAAGGCACGGTCAAGTGTGCACTGCAGACAGATTGCTGTGGGCTGCTGAGTAGAGGACGGACAGGAGGCGGTGACAAGGTATGTGAGTGTTATAATAGACAGATAGTCAGGGTGTTGGGGGAAGAAAGAGTGGGTAGGAGGCAGGACTGCTATGGAGCTATCAGAAATGACGTGCAGCTGAGGAATGTTTACTGGCCCTCATGATTCAGACATGAGAAAGGGAAGCTTCTGTCATTCATGAAACCGAGCCCAGTAATAGGCCCAGAAGCCTTCGGTGGTCCCCAGGGAAGCACTGATCTCCTTTCCCCTTTAATTTGTCAGAAGCGCTTTTATGCTTAAGGACATGCCCCTCCCAGCTGTAGCACAGGGACTGCACAGGATGTGGCAGGCTTTCTCCGCAGAGCCCCGCCCTGACCCCAGGCAGCCCTGCCTCGAATGGGTGGACCACTCACCCAGTGCTGCTCTGGAAGGAAGGGATTTGGCAGGAGGAGACCACAGGCCATGGGAACTAGCTTCTGGGATGATCCAGCTTTAACTTTTGTGATTTGAATTAGCCTATGTAATAGATAGGTCTCGTCTCCGGAAGGGCAGCCTGGGAACCAAGAAGAGGGAGTGAGACAGACTGCAGAAAGGAGTCAAGGAGGCCCCGGAGCAGCTACCGAGGGGGAGGCCGAGGAGGCCGAGAGAGATGGGGTGGGGGAGGGGCACCGAGCGGAGCAGAAGGAAGGCTAAGGATGGCCGCTTTGGGATAGAGGAGGGGCGGGACCCAGCTGCGGTTTGAGGCCAGAGGAAGGTCCACCTCAGTGTCCTCAGGGGTGGGACCATCTGGGGATCCTCGGGAACTGAGGGTGACAGGAAGCAGCCTCAGTACCCCATGGCCAGGCCTCCCCAACACAGAACACCCTTTTCCACCATCCAGGGCACAGCCTGTCACCGCCCTCACTGGCGCAGGGGTGAGCATCCCCACCTGTGGACATGGCTGGAGCCCAGGAGTCCAGCCCCTTTGCAGGACCACTTCCAGTCTCCCTCTCCACCCTCCCCCAGTTCCTCTGGGCACACGAGGGGCTTCTCTGATGGGTGAGATGGGGGCCCTGGCAGCGGCAGGCCTGGTCCAGGCATGACGTGCACAACAAGCTCCACTGCCAGCTCTTGGGGCGGCTTGCTTCAGGCAAACACGCAGGCGAGGTGACGCATTGCATCAAAATCAGAGCGTGGATCTTTAGTATGGAATTACATCTGGGTAATCCCGGGCAAGTTACGTCGCCTCTCTCTGTACCTCAGTTTCCTTGTCTGTAAAGTGGGAATTCCAGAAGGATCTGCCTCCTAGGAGTATCATGAGGACCCCAAGAGCTCAGAGGGAAAGGGCTGATGAACGATCTCTGCGGTGATTCTCTTCTCTGCCTCCTGCAGTGACGTGGCCGGGCCAGTGCCCAGGCCTGAGTTCTGGGGGTGGGCCTGGAGACCCGTGCACCTAGGAGGTCTTTCTCCCCACAGCAGCGGGCAGGGTAGCATGCTTCTACCCACCCTGCATCGCCAGCTAACCCTGGGGCACGTAGGTCCAGATTTGGGATGAGGATGGGGGTGAACCATCTTGAAGATTTTTCTGATTTAAAACACACTAAGCAATATCTTCAACTCAGACGTTGCAGAAGCTCTGCATTTTGGGTTTGGGGACTGGTGCATTAAGGCAGCTGCTCCTGGCCCTGGGCCATCATCACCTCCTCATGCTGGTTCTCAATGGGCTCAGAAGCCAGAAGAGGGGTGGGGTGGGCGTCAGTACAGCGCACACCGTCACCAGGGCCCGGCCACTCAGGATGTCCACCTCGCTCGTGCCTCGGCTCCTCCAGCTCCGTCTCCCAGCCTGCATCCCCTTCCTCCTTTCCTGGCCAACTCCTCTTCTCTCCCCTTCCCTTTACCCCTGGCCTCTGCTTGTTCATGGCTTCTGGTTGGCGTCCCCCTGCTTTGCCCACCTCTCTGTCACCTCCCTGGTGTTTCACAGTCGACCTCCTGAGAGAGCTTCTGGTTGGGTGGATGGTCTCTCTGTGAGGCCAAGCCATCGCACTGGGCCATCCGTGAGTCCACTCTGCAGATGGCTCAGGGGCCATCCTTGGTCTGATCACTTATGCTAGGACAGAAGCTCATGTGCTAGAACATGGTGTCTTGTAGGTAAAAACCCTCCAGGAGGGAGCATATGGCAAGACCTGGAGGGTCTGGTGGCCCATCCGGTACCAGTGGGCAGATCTGCATGATGAATGAGTGGACGGCTCACCTGCAGAGGACAGTAGCCAGGGCCACTGAGGACTCCCAACAGATTCATATGAACAGTCATCGAAGGCACTTGGGGTTGGACAATCGTTGTCATTGGACGAGACATTTAATCCCAGGATGGCGTGGGTCCTTCTGTGAGGGGCCCTCCTAGGGTTCTCTTTCCTTCCAGCCCTTTCCTCAGCCCTGTGCTCAGCCATGGCCAGCTGCCAAAGTCTCCAGAACCTGGGAGGCCGCTTCCAGCCTCGGTGCCTCTGTTGTTCCCTCTGCCTGGGACGCCTTCCCTTCGTGTCTCCGGGGATGGCTCCCCACTTGTCAAGATGTGGTTTGGGCAGC